>NW_027468686.1:10000-25000 GCF_046254945.1 Alosa pseudoharengus
AGGGGCCTGAGGATTGCGGTGTAGAGTAAACATTACCTCGTGTTAGAACTACACACATTAGGCCCTGCCAACCAGCTATTCATCTTTCTCTCTCTCTCTCTCTCTCTCTCTCTCTCTCTCTCTCTCTTTCTCTCTCTCGCCCCCCCCCCCATCCCTCTCAATTCAATTCAGTTCAATTCAAGAATGCTTGGCATCAATGTTTCAGTAACATTATTGCCAAAGCTCAATTACATTTACACATTGGACAGCTATGTCTATAACCTATATCTTATTGGACAGCTATGTCTATAACCTATATCTTATTGGACAGCTATGTCTATAACCTATATCTTATTGGACAGCTATGTCTATAACCTGTATATCTTATTGGACAGCTATGTCTATAACCTATATCTTATTGGACAGCTATGTCTATAACCTGTATATCTTATTGTTTTATTGGTAGAACTGCACACCTTAAACCATGCCTACCAGCTTTTCATCTTGCTCTGCACTGTGTGTGTGTGTGTGTGTGTTTGTGTGTGTGTGTGTGTGTGTGTGTGTGTTTGTATGTGAGATACATGCACCAGGCTGTAGTCCCTCCCCTTTTATAATGGACAATTTTGATCTTTCTTCAACTATTTGGACGATGTGTGTATTTACCAAATTGATTCTTTGGATCTTTCGTTGTCCCATTTGGGGTATTTCATCCCAGTTGTTGTGGTTGGATTTCTTTGTGCTTTTGGATGCTTCAGATGCCTTTTGCAGGATTATTTGTGCAGGGTTTTGTCTGGCTGTGTGCGATGTCATATATTTATCGTGTAAGAGTAAACACCAGCCTGATGAATCTTTTTTGGTGTTTCAAATAATAATGAAAAAGTTGTTTGGTTTGTAAGCTTGTTTAGCTCTTTGTGTTGGTGAAGAACAGGACTGAAACAGCCCCTGTGTGACCCTCAGGCTGCAGCCTTTTACACTAAACCCCCAATACATGCACATATATTTACAACCCCCAATACATGCACATATATTTACAACCCCCATACATACACATATGCTGTATTTACAACCCCCGTACATACACATATATTTACAACCCCCAATACATGCACATATATTTACAACCCCCAATACATGCACATATATTTACAACCCCCATACATACACATATGCTGTATTTATAACCCCCGTACATACACATATATTTACAACCCCCATACATACACATATGCTGTATTTACAACCCCCGTACATACATATATATTTACAACCACATACATCAGTGTTTCCCACAGAATTGGATTCAATTTGTGGCGGTAGGTAGGGGGGTGGGTGGGTATTAAGATCGTCTTGGTAGTGTATAGGTCTAATTGAGTGCCTGTCACTTTAAGAGGTTCGTGAGGGAACCCTCAACCCTTGCAATTGTAACACAGTTAACATGCTGTTGATGTGTGGGTGCAATTCATAACGTTTTCTATATAGTTAAAATAAAGGTTCGTACTTCTCCTTGGGACAAGCACTTTTGAATTATGGAAAACACTTTTCCATTTACATCGGGATTTTGCAAATATTCAGTGTCAGAGTCAATAAAATGAGCCCTTTAACGAAATTGACAAGCAGCTGTAAGTAGGCTAAGCATGCTAAATTCGACATCCAAACAGTATTCTAACGTTAGCTTTGAGATACTGCTTGATTGCATAACTTAACTTAGTTTAGTCTCTTCAGTGTAGCCTACTATGTTGTGATAAGACCTTAGCAGAGTTAACTTCAATGCAGCAGTTTTGAACAAATTTGCGCAGCATGGTCACAATGCTAAGCGGATTTAATAGCAATTTAGCCAGACGTCTTCTATGCAATGTAATGCTTCTAATACTATGTGGCAACAACAATCCTTCAACAATCGTGAATATTTTGTTAAATGCATGTGCAAAGGGGCAGCGGGCTACGAGAGAGAGCGGGGCGGGGCAAGGAAAGGCTGCGTGCCTAAAAAGCGCAGCTCACTGGCAATACAAGGATTTGATCTTATATTTAATTTAAATTAAATTAAATTAAACATAGAATATTAATCTGTGGCGGCCGATTTTGATTTCGTGGCACCCCGCCACAGATTAGTCAATATATGGGAAACACTGTACATGCACATATTTACAACCCTCATACATGCACATATATTTACATCCCTCATATATGTATATATTTATAAAAAACTATGCTGTAAATACCCTTAGCTTCATCTTACTGTAAATACCCTTAGCCCTTATACCCTTAGAGATCTCATTTGACCGTGGCTCTGGGTTGGTGTTGCAGAGGGTGCTGGGTGGGTGTTGCAGAGGGTTCTGGGTGGGTGTTGCAGAGGGTGCTGGGTTGGTCTTGCAGAGGGTGCTGGGTGGGTGTTGCAGAGGGTGCTGGGTTGGTGTTGCAGAGGGTGCTGGGTTGGTCTTGCAGAGGGTGCTGGGTTGGTCTTGCAGAGGGTGCTGGGTGCTGGGTGGGTGTTGCAGAGGGTGCTGGGTTGTTTTTTGTTTAGGGTGCTGGGTTGATGTAGATGGGTTTGGATGGATGTTGTGGAGGGGCTTGGGTGGATGTTGTGGATGGGTTTGGGTGGATGTTTGTCTTGTTTTATCTCATTGTTCTTTCTGAGAAGATAGATAGATAGATAGATAGATAGATAGATAGATACCGGTAGATAGATAGATAGATAGATAGATAGATAGATAGATAGATGGATGGATAGATGGATATGGGATAGGGAAATGTTATTGATTTGTTTATTTATTGATAGATGATAAATGGTCAATGATGTGTGTCCAGTCTGGTGTTTACTCCAGTAGATTTCCGTCCTGATTGGCTAGGAGGACCTCCAGGCCCATTTGCCAGTGGGGTGACGGCCAGATCAGCATCTCCCAGGGCAACAAATCAACTCAGGCACTGGGGCGTTGGTTTACAGGGGTTCCCAATGTGGGACATATTCCCTTCTCCTACAACTGAGGGGGAAATAGGGGAAACCATAATACTTATTACTCTAGGGGGCGCCATGCTGGGACTCTACACTAGGGGGCACCATGCAGGGACTCTACAGATTAATTGCCCTACTCTTATCCATGGTACTTATTACTCTAGGGGGCACCATGCAGGGACTCTACACTAGGGGGCGCCATGCAGGGACTCCACTGATTAATTGCCCTACTCTTATCTTACAGCAGCAAGCATGCAGACGATAAATGGCAATTCAAAGCGTAACACACATGGTTGTAGCACACATGGTTGTAGCACACATGGTTGGAACACACATGGTTGTAGCACACATGGTTGTAACACACATGGTTGTAGCACACATGGTTGTAACACACATGGTTGTAGCACACATGGTTGTAGCACACATGGTATCAGAAAGCCTGTTCCGTATTCAGGACTCATCCACCCCCTTCACTTTAACATCTGCACCCCCCCCAGTTGTTGGGTAATAGTGTATTATGTGAGGCCCTAGGTTATTCATATACCAATAGCAAAGCCATTGAGAGTTAGAGTGTGCTGTCGCTAACTAAAACAAAGTAACATTTCAGCACTTATCGAGTTTTATTACTGCATGATGTTCTTTTGCGGTTAACAGAAAATAAATAACATGGAAGTATAGCACATCTTTCCAGCAGCAATGCAGCCTGCAGTTTGAACAGTCAAGGCTTGCTATAGGGCTGTGTGTGTGTGTGTGCATGCGCGTGTGCGCATGTGTGTGTGTGTGTGTGTGTGTGTGTGTGTGCATGCGTGTGTGCATGTGCGTGTGTGTGTGTGCATACACGTGTGTGTGTGTGTGCATGCACATGTGCGTGTGTGTGTGCGCGTGTGTGTGTGAGAGAGAGGCCTTCCTCTGTATGTCCTCATACTGTCAGGAGCACATGTGTTTCTGTATTTAAGATGTTTTATTATTTCATTTTTCTTATTTATTTCCTCAGCTGAATGTGGTAATCAAGTGGCCCCAGAGTGTCAGGCCTCCTGGAGGGGGCTGGGCTGGCTGTGGAGCAGAGGGCTCATTTGTAATAATAGCTTTCAAAGGGACGTTGGAAAACAGCTTGATTTTCAATGCGCATATGAGGCCTGCTCTTCTGGAACCCATTCCATGGTTCGCAGAACTGATTAATAATCACCATTTGCTATGAGGTTATGCACAGAGCCGCACAGAGCTGCTTTTCTTATTTGCTCCTAATATTTTGTTGTGTTGGTGCATTGTTTCAGCATATTGAAGATGGACTGCCTGTGTTGAGTGATGTACCCAGGTTTGGGGAGCTATGTGTGTGTAGGACTGGGTGGTTGTGTTGGTTTGAAGAGCTATGTGTGTGCAAGATTGGGTGGTTGTGTTGAGTGATGTAGCCTGGTTTGGGGAGCTATGTGTGTGTAGGATTGGGTGGCTTTGTTTGGTGTGTTTTGTGGTTGTGTGATCTTGTGAGATTGTGTGATCTTGTGTGTGCTAGAGTGTGTGTTTATGTGTGTGCTGTGTCTTGTGGTTGTGCTAGATTGTGTGGTCTTGTGTATGTGGTGTTGTGTGGATGTGTGTGTGTGTATGTGTGTGTGTATGTAATATTATGTGGATGTGTGTGTGTGTGTGTGGGTGTGTGTGTGTATCAGTGGCGGCTGGTGGTATTTTTTTCTAGTGAAGCAGTTATGAAATTATGACCCCCCCCCCCCCACGGAAACGAACATTGTGCCTAACACACCTGGCAAAGTTGGTGAGGTTGAATGTATGAGACACATGATGACATTGAACTGTCTGCAATGGCATAAACAAAAGCTATGTTGTTTGATCAGTCAGAGAGCTCAGAGTAATTTGTTGAGAAATCAAGACCTGTTTACCACCATCTCGAAGTACAGGCCACAAATGGGGTGTAGTGGGCCTAAGACTGGACAAGACAGTAAACAAAGTTTATGTTTTATTATTATTATTATTATTATTATTATTATAAGTTTGCATATTTTTGTTAGACATATTGCTTGCAGAGACTAGGCTATCTATGGTCATGCCCCCAAAAAAGAGCATCTCCACTTTAGCACTTATTAGTGACTAGGTACGTTTTTGCAGTGTATTAATGCCAAGTTGTTGATGTCCACAACATCTTGAAACAACAACCTTCCAATATTCTAAGCTACTAATTATGCCCCATAAGCAATGTCAAATTCAGTAGCCTATTAAGAGACACATTCTTGCCTCTGGGATATATTAAGAAATTATACCATGACTGTTGCTCTGGCATATGTTTGACCAACCAGTTTGTTTCTGTCACTACCTTCCTTCTCTACAAAATTAAAGATCCACTTGGCATTTGCCTCTGATACATTGAAGAATCCTAGATTTTTTTCTAAATCAAATCAGTGTCTATTTCGTTTTTAAATGGTAGTTGAAATTTAGCTTCAAGCAGATTGTTCTGAATTGTCTTTGACAAAGTTGAGGTTTTAAAATGGGAAGCCAAGACGTTAGGCCTATAACACATCCATAACATAGGCTAATGTTATCATAACACATCAATGAACTTACAGGATGGCTACGTTGAGAAGCTGCACTTTCTAATGCATAGCCTACTGTAGCCTACAGTTTATCAAGTTTATCCTTACCGTAGCCAAAGTAGCACCCACGAACTGTGTTAATTTCACAGGAAGTCTCTTGGTCTCCCCTCTGCATTCACTCATAGGTCCTCATTTCAAAAAACTGTAAAGAATCCTGTACGTTGCGGTCAACGATGTTCATCGCCTGAAACTTCCGTCGAAACCATCTTGCTAGGACTTAGCTTCTAGCGAGTCACTAACGTTAGCTGACTGGTGGGGGAGACCCCTAGCTGATGTTAGAAAACACAGAGCTACAAACAATAATCCTAAATAAAACGTTCCCCTACACAGAAAAAAATCTGATGTACCTTACAAAATGAATGTAAAACAAACTATGCGAATGAATTACACAATTTATAATGAAACTCTAGTAAGGTCACTGAAGGCAACTGAAAAGTGATGGCAAGCTAATGGAGAAAGTGATTGGCCAGAGTGTTGCGTCAATCATATTCAACGGCAGGAAGTGTGAAATTCTGCCCAATCGGTCACTGCTTCACGGGTGGGACTTATCTGCAATAAGGATCAATTGAAACGGAAAAAATCCACGAGCCGCCTGGGGTTTCACTCGATTTACATTGAAGTCAATGGGGAAAGATATCTATGGTAGTGAAGAAAAATGAAAAGTTGGTGAAGCAGTCTGATTCACTGTAATTCTCTGTTCCACCGCGGGTGCGATGGCGCTGTTGTCACTCACAGAACTGATTTCAGGAAAACAGCTCGTGTTAGTAACTGTATTTCTGTTTCAAAGGAGTAAAATTGTGATAATTGTAAGATTTTTTTTGTGTTTTGTTTTTTACTTTTTTTTGGTGAAGCACTGCTTCACCTGTAGTCTTATAGAAGCCTCCTCTGGTGTGTATGTAGTACTGTGTGGATGTGTGTGTGTGTGTGTGTGTGTGTGTGTATGTATTGTGTGGATGTGTGAGCTTAAGTTGTTTTGAATTGCTGCCTCACTGCTTCCGCATGACACCCCCACCCTGTTCATGGAGTTTGGCAGACATGCGTGACTGACCTGGATGGAAGTCCATATAAAGCAGAGTTTTTCTGGGAGGTGTTCCTTCTGTTAAACTTGCTCTCAGGGCCACAAGACCATCTTATATGTCTGCTAAGATAGGATTTGCGAGTTAAGAAGTTTCTGTAATACACCCTCGTAGTAAGTGTTTTGGTTTTAGCATTTTAGACAGTAAATAATCAGATAATACATTGTAATAAAGAAAGCACTTTATAATAATATTATTATAACAAATGTGTATTGACATACTGTGCTGAGAATGGCCAATCGTCTCAAGATTTTAACATCTAGATTTATTGTGTGTGTGTGTGTGTGTGTGTGTGTGTGTGTGTTTTTGTGTGTGTGTGTGTGTGTGTGTTTGTGTGTGTGTGTGTGTGTGAGTGTGTGTGTGTGTGTGAGTGTGTGTGTTTTTGTGTGTGTGTGTGTTTGTGTGTTTGTGTGTGTGTGTGTATGTGTTTGTGTGTTTGTGTGTGTGTGTGTGTGTGTTTGTGTGTGTGTGTGTGTGTTTGTGTGTGTGTGTATGAGTGTGTGTGTGTGTGTGTGTGTGTGTGTGTGTTTGTGTGTTTGTGTGTGTGTGTGTGTTTGTGTGTGTGTGAGTGTGTGTGTGTGTCTCCATATGATATAGAGGTCACCACCGCTGTACCGTAGAGGAGAGTAGCCCTGGGTGCTGAAGTGCCATCTGACCTCCTAATTGTATTTTTTTGTTTCTTTCCAATTGAGCCTCTCCATCGTCTTCTGTTGTGTTATCCCAAAGAAGCGAACTAGCCTGAACTAACCGACCGGGATGTTGAGCACAAGGCAGAAGAAAATACATTTTTAAAATGGGTGTGGCGGAATAAGGTGAATACTGCAGTAAGGTGCAGTGCAATAATATTTCCATGTCCAAAATATTGCATTTCCTGCATAAGAACTGCAAATAATTCAGTAAGTTTTGACACTTGAAGTAGTGCAGTTTTTTGTAAGGGGTGGGCACAGTAGTTGTTAGACGTGCTAGCAACTGACGTTATCATCCGGTTAAGAGACGTGCTAGCAACAGACGCTATCATCCGGTTAAGAGACTTGCTAGCAACAGACACTATCATCCGGTTAAGAGACGTGCTAGCAACAGACACTATCATCCGGTTAAGAGATGTGCTAGCAACAGACAGTTAAGAGACGTGCTAGCAACAGACGCTATCATCCGGTTAAGAGACGTGCTAGCAACAGACACTTAGGAGACTTGCTAGCAACAGACACTATCATCCGGTTAAGAGACGTGCTAGCAACAGACGCTATCATCCGGTTAAGAGACGTGCTAGCAACAGACACTTAAGAGACGTGCTAGCAACAGACGCTATCATCCATGGTTAAGAAACGTGCTAGCAACAGACACTATCATCCGGTTAAGAGACGTGCTAGCAACAGACACTATCATCCATGAGTTGTAGCCTCCTTGCTCTTACTCCCAGTCTGGGGTGTTGCGAGTCGGCAGGCTGGAGCATGGGCAGGTGTTGGGCTGACCTAGACTAACAGAGTTCGAGTTAGATCTGCTGCATGATCATCCTTGCATGTAATATGGAGTTGGTCCATTTTGATATTGTAAACATTCTCGAAGAGAGAATAGTAGTTAGCAGTAAAGCTATTTATTGGCTACATTTTGGTAACCTGACTCTCACCAGATGAATTTCGTTCCACTTAGCTCCGCCTAGCTTCACTCACATCCATCTGGGACCTCTTCCGTTGAGAGTGATTTCTGCACCAGATTTTATGGTAGAGCCAATCAGGACGCAGGGCGGGAGTTTCATAGATGTGACATAGCGTAGAAGCGACTGTGAGACTGTTATCAGCGTCACGGGTTGGCTTCGATGTTAGTGGTTGAAGTAGCACGTCAATAGATGACGGACAAGTGGCTTATCCAATCATATGCAAGCATTTTTTGATTAGGCCCAGCCTTCTGAAGCAACACTTCAATGGATTGATCCCAGATGGATGAGTGGAGCTAGGCGGAACGAAATTCATCTGGAGAGAGTCAGGTTAACATTTTGGTACCCCCTCTGTCCCTTGGTGCCCTTGTGTGTGATACGCATGGGAGCGGTGGTACTGTGTAGCAGCCTATATACAATACATTTCCTATTGTCTCTTACTTATATTTTACATACAAAATATTATATATGACATATTTGACAAAAAGCATGCCTTTTATGTCTTTGTACTAGGTTACACATGATTTGATGTATGACAAACACGACCAAGAACAAAACTGAATAGTCGTTTCATTTGAAACTAGCAGAAATTATAATCAGAAGTTCATTTTCACCAGAAAAACGGACAATTCGTGTTCCGGACAATATTATCAATTATGCGGGACAGTTCATCAAAAAAGACAACAATCCCAGAAAATCCAGTATGTGTGGCAACCCTAGTCAGGGAATCTGATTAAACTTGCTGGGCTGAAGTAGCCAGCATAGCTAGCATAACATCAGGCATTGCATTGAAACATGGTGGGTTGAGGTAGCTAATGTACCTAGCATAGCATCAGGCATTTCTAATGAAACATGGTGGGTTGAGGTAGCTAATGTACCTAGCATAGTATCAGGCATTTCTAATGAAACATGGTGGCTTGAGGTAGCTAACGTACCTAGCATAGCATCAGGCATTTCTAATGAAACATGGTGGGTTGAGGTAGCTAACGTACTTAGCATAGCATCAGGCATTTCTAATGAAACATGGTGGGTTGAGGTAGCTAACGTACCTAGCATAGCATCAGGCATTTCTAATGAAACATGGTGGGTTGAGGTAGCTAACGTAACTATCATCAGATATCCAAAATGTTGAATGTGCAACAAGGAAATGGAATTTATTACAGCAATGTGCACACCAATATTTCAACAATGTTCAGTAAGAACATTGGATTGTCCTGTGGTCTCGCCAAAGCTCAATAAGGACGTGGGATTGTCCTGTGGTCTCGCCAATGCTCAATAAGGACGTGGGATTGTCCTGTGGTCTCGGCAATGCTCAATAAGAATGTGGGATTGTCCTGTGGTCTCGACAATGCTCAATAAGAACGTGGGATTGTCCTGTGGTCTCGGCAATGCTCAATAAGGACGTAGGATTGTTCTGTGGCCTCGGCAATGCTCAATAAGAACGCGGGATTGTCCTGTGGTCTCAATAAGGATGTGGGATTGTCCTTTGATTGTCCTGTGGTCTCAATAAGGACGTAGGATTGTCCTGTGGTCTCGGCAATGCTCAATAAGGAGGTGGGATTGTCCTTTGATTGTCCTGCGGTCCCTGTGTGCCGGACCCTGTGGCCTGTGCAGCGCTGCGGTGGACGAGCCTGTGTGTGTTGTTGTCTCAGGTGTGTGTGTGTGTGTGTGTGTGTTTGTGGTGTTTACTCAGGTGGTGCCTGTGGTTATTTTCTCACTGCATGAGGCACAGAGGCCCTGCAGTGGAGGGTGGGAGAGGCCAGAGGCAACTCTCTGTGTGGCTGAACTGGTGCTAATGTTAGAGATGCAATTAACACACACACACACACACACACACACACACAGGTGAACTGGTGCTAATGTTAGAGATGCAATTAACACACACACACACACACAGGTGAACTGGTGCTAATGTTAGAGATGCAATTAATACACACACACACACACACACACACACACACACACACACAGGTGAACTGGTGCTAATGTTAGAGATGCAATTAACACACACACACACACACACACACACACACACACACACACACACACACAGGTGAACGGGTGCTAATGTTAGAGATGCAATTAACACACACACACACACACACACACACACACACACACACACACAGGTGAACTGGTGCTAATGTTAGAGATGCAATTAATACACACACACACACACACACACACACACACACACACACACACACACACACACACACAGGTGAACTGGTGCTAATGTTAGAGATGCAATTAAAACACACACACACACACACACACACACACACACACAGGTGAACTGGTGCTAATGTTAGAGATGCAATTAACACACACACACACACACACACACTCACAGGTGAACTGGTGCTAATGTTAGAGTTGCAATTAATACACACACACACACACACACACACACACACACAGGTGAACTGGTGCTAATGTTAGAGATTCAATTAATACACACACACACACACACACACACACAGGTGAACTGGTGCTAATGTTAGAGATGCAATTAACACACACACACACACACACACACACACACACAGGTGAACTGGTGCTAATGTTAGAGATGCAATTAATACACACACACACACACACACACACACACACACACACGCGTGAACTGGTGCTAATGTTAGAGATTCAATTGATACACACACACACACACACACAGACACACACATGTGAGCTGGTGCTAATGTTAGAGATTCAATTATTCAATTAATACACACACACACAAACCTTGCTCCGTTTTCTTAAAACATTAAACACAAAACCTCAGCTTCAAGCACTATTTACAAAACCTCTGACGCCTCTTGCAAAATCAAACTTTCGCCTCAAAACAGTTTTACCTGTGCTCAAAATGAAACTTTCGCTTCAAAACAGATTTACCTGTGCTCAAAATCAAACACTGCTCTCAGATCATAAACAAAGCGATCAAAATGATATATCAAGCAGTCAGTAAACAATAGACCAAAAAATAGAAAACACATTGTTCAAAACATATAGTTTTCAGGGAGAAGTACATTTTTATCTCAAAACAAATTTCATATTTTAATAATAATAATAATAATAATAATAATAATAATACGCTTTATTTTTTATAGCACTTTTCATACACAGAATGCAGCTCAAAGTGCTTTACATTTAGAGCATGTAACACAATAATAGTCAGTCAGTCATTATCAATCACTTTCACATTTTTCCATCATTGTCTTTTGATGAACAAAAACATGTTTTATTATAGTAGCTCAAAATTGATCATAACTTTCTCCTTTGCTCTGCTCTTCCTCCTCCTGGTCCTTACAGTGCTGTACCCTGTGCTCTTCCTCCTCCTGGTCCTTACAGTGCTGTACCCTGTGCTCTTCCTCCTCCTGGTCCTTACAGTGCTGTACCCTCTGCTCTTCCTCCTCCTGGTCCTTACAGTGCTGTACCCTGTGCTCTTCCTCCTCCTGGTCCTTACAGTGCTGTACCCTCTGCTCTTCCTCCTCCTGGTCCTTACAGTGCTGTACCCTGTGCTCTTCCTCCTCCTGGTCCTTACAGTGCTGTACCCTGTGCTCTTCCTCCTCCTGGTCCTTACAGTGCTGTACCCTCTGCTCTTCCTCCTCCTGGTCCTTACAGTGCTGTACCCTCTGCTCTTCCTCCTCCTGGTCCTTACAGTGCTGTACCCTGTGCTCTTCCTCCTCCTGGTCCTTACAGTGCTGTACCCTGTGCTCTTCCTCCTCCTGGTCCTTACAGTGCTGTACCCTCTGCTCTTCCTCCTCCTGGTCCTTACAGTGCTGTACCCTGTGCTCTTCCTCCTCCTGGTCCTTACAGTGCTGTACCCTCTGCTCTTCCTCCTCCTGGTCCTTACAGTGCTGTACCCTGTGCTCTTCCTCCTCCTGGTCCTTACAGTGCTGTACCCTGTGCTCTTCCTCCTCCTGGTCCTTACAGTGCTGTACCCTCTGCTCTTCCTCCTCCTGGTCCTTACAGTGCTGTACCCTCTGCTCTTCCTCCTCCTGGTCCTTACAGTGCTGTACCCTGTGCTCTTCCTCCTCCTGGTCCTTACAGTGCTGTACCCTGTGCTCTTCCTCCTCCTGGTCCTTACAGTGCTGTACCCTCTGCTCTTCCTCCTCCTGGTCCTTACAGTGCTGTACCCTGTGCTCTTCCTCCTCCTGGTCCTTACAGTGCTGTACCCTCTGCTCTTCCTCTTCCTCTTGCTCTTCCCCTGTGTTCTTTGTTGATATGAACCTGCACCCAGCATATACATAACAAATAGAATGTACACCTTCTGAGGTGCTGGTGAGGGAAATGACTGTAAACTATAAAAAACTTGGTCACCGCACACTCTATCTCTTTCTTCTTTGTATTGATACCAACGTTTCAGCCTGTTGGCCTTTGTCAAGTTTCCTAGAGTGGCAAGCCCACTTTTACAGTAAAGCACCCAGTGTCAAACAAAGGCATTATGGGTATTATGTCAGGTGTGCAATTAGGCTGGATCCAAAAAAATCAAATATGAACCTGCACCCAGTCAAAATCTATTGAGTAATCAGTACTGTAAACAAATGGAAAGCACAATGTCGAATGTACTGTACTACAATATACAATTCCCACCTTCAACAACCTGCTTGCTCTCTGAACTGACTGTGTCTCACTGAACTATATTGGTTGTGTCACATCGTTTGAAACAAGTGAAATCAATTTTGAGTGGTTGCGTTTAATCAATGACATGTGTATGTCTATTTCTATTTCATTTTTGCCACTTGTGTTTACCAGTATGGATGCATGTGCATTAGAGTGCAGAATGGGTTTTCAGAATGAGAATGTGTTTAGAGTTTTGCTAAAAATTGTAAGTGAGATCTAGAAAAATTGTGTTTTACCATGTGAAATGGTTTAAGGTATTGACAACAGACTGAGCAATTAGCTTAATGAGTTCAAGCAACAGAACTGAGAACAGCCAATGGGTTTTAGCGTTTTAGCAACTGAGAAAAACTGTAACACACACACACACACACACACACACACACACACAGGTGAACCGGTGCTAATGTTAGATTCAATGAACACACACACACACACACACACACACACACACACACACAGGTGAACCAGTGCTAATGTTAGATTCAATGAACACACACGCACACACACACACACACACACACACACACACACACAGGTGAACTAGTGCTAATAGAGAATTAATGAACACACACACACACACACACACGCAGTTATATAGACATGCTTTCACACACAAACAAACATACATTTGCCGGCTCTTTTCAGATGTACTTTGTGAACTCTGTGTGTGTATATGTGTGTATGTTTGTGTGAATGTTTATATATGTATGACTTTGCGTGTTTGTCTGTGTATGTGCATATGTGTGTGTGTGTGTGTGTGTGTGTGTGTGTGTATGTGTGCATGCGTCTGTGTGTGTGTGCGTGTGTGTGTGTGTGTGTGTGTGTGTGCAAGTGTGTGTGTGTGTGTGTGTGTGTGTGTGTGTGTGTGTGAGTTTTCCGTGCGATAGATGACACTGGAGTCCTTAGTTACGGCATCAGCAAACAAACACTGCTGTCTGAGCCAGCGCACCGCAGAGTTGCCTAGCAACCTTTCTTCTACTCTTTCGTGAAACTTTGCCATCTTTTTTTGGTCATTTCACTTGTTTATTCACCCTTGTCTCAATTCACTGACTTCAACTACGGCTGCCAATAAGCTGTTCCCATGTTGCCACGCTATGAGAGAGGGAGAGAGAGTGAAGAAGCTGTTCCCATGTTGCCACGCTATGAGAGAGGGAGAGAGAGTGAAGAAGCTGTTCCCATGTTGCCACGCTATGAGAGAGGGAGAGAGAGGGAGAAAAAGAGATGGAGGGAGAAAAAGAGAGAGGGAGAGAGAGAAAGAGATAGGCAGAGGGAGAGATAAAGAAAGAAAGAGAGAGAGGGGGAGAGAGAGGGAGAAAGTTCTTTTGACTTTTAGCATTTTTTTATGTGTTCCACTTCCTCTCTTTGTGTGTGTGTGTGTGTTTGTGTGTGTGTGTGTGTATGTGTGTGTGTTTCTCCACTTCTGTTTACTTTTCCCTTCCTCGTTCTCCGTACTCCTCATCTCCATTTATATTCTTTTTGCACTTCTCCATCCCTTCATCTCACTCTCCATCCCTTCATCTCTCACTCTCCATCCCTTCATCTCACTCTCCATCCCTTCATCTCACTCTCCATCCCTTCATCTCACTCTCCATCCCTTCATCTCCCTCTCCATCCCTTTATCTCACTCTCCATCCCTTCATCTCTCACTCCATCCCTTCATCTCACTCTCCATCCCTTCATCTCTCACTCTTTCACCCTTCATCTCTCACTCTCCATCCCTTCATCTCTCACTCCATCCCTTCATCTCCCTCTCCATCCCTTCATCTCACTCTCCATCCCTTCATCTCTCACTCTCCATCCCTTCATCTCACTCTCCATCCCTTCATCTCACTCTCCATCCCTTCATCTCTCACTCCATCCCTTCATCTCACTCTCCATCCCTTCATCTCTCACTCCATCCCTTCATCTCACTCTCCATCCCTTCATGTCTCACTCCATCCCTTCATCTCACTCTCCATCCCTTCATCTCACTCTTTCTCTCTTCATCTCTCACCCTTTCTTTGTGTCTCCATCCATTCCTTCCCTTTGTCCCATGCTGTCCTCAGGGTTCACGCTTCTCTCCTGACCATACGTTATAGAAATGCTCCTGACCGTACGTTATAGAAATGCTCCTGACCA
>NW_027468686.1:30000-32680 GCF_046254945.1 Alosa pseudoharengus
TAGCTTAATCCAAGTAGTTAGTATCAGTAGCTTAATCCAAGTAGTTAGTATCAGTAGCTTAATCCAAGTAGTTAGTATCAGTAGCTTAATCCAAGTAGTTAGTATCAGTAGCTTAATCCAAGTAGTTAGTTGTTTATTTGTTGTTTTCCAGAAATGCAAACCAACACGGACGCGCGAGGGTGCTCGTGCCCAACACTAAACTCGTGCATGAGCGGTCATCTACCAATCAGCATGTACAAACTGGTGCCGGAAGTTGCAACCATGTAACCCCATGTTTTCAAAAATGTCGGCGGCCAAATGCTAACTGGCTGAAGCTAACCCTCCAAATCCTGACCCCTGCATCAGGCATTACGTCAAGTATCAGCAGCTTAATCCAAGTAGTTAGTATCAGTAGCTTAATCCAAGTAGTTAGTATCAGTAGCTTAATCCAAGTAGTTAGTTGTTTATTTGTTGTTTTCCAGAAATGCAAACCAACACGGACGCGCGAGGGTGCTCGTGCCCAACACTAAACTCGTGCATGAGCGGTCATCTACCAATCAGCATGTACAAACTGGTGCCGGAAGTTGCAACCATGTAACCCCATGTTTTCAAAAATGTCGGCGGCCAAATGCTAACTGGCTGAAGCTAACCCTCCAAATCCTGACCCCTGCATCACACAGCGTGTGGTTATTTTGATGACCATAATGATCACTGCGTTGGGTGTAAGCTAGGAGCCAGACCATAATGATCACTGCGTTGGGTGGAAGCTAGGAGCAAGACTATAATGATCACTGCGTTGGGTCTGAGCTAGGAGCAAGACCATAAAGATCACTGCGTTGGGTGTAAGCTAGGAGCAAGACTATAATGATCACTGCGTTGGGTCTGAGCTAGGAGCAAGACCATAATGATCACTGCGTTGGGTCTGAGCTAGGAGCAAGACCATAATGATCACTGCGTTGGGTCTGAGCTAGGAGCAAGACCATAATGATCACTGCGTTGGGTGTAAGCTAAGAGCAAGACCATAATGATCACTGCGTTGGGTCTGAGCTAGGAGCAAGACCATAATGATCACTGCGTTGGGTCTGAGCTAGGAGCAAGACTCGTGTGACGATGCGCCGGGTGTCAGATAGGGCTCTTGTTTGCCTATATGAAAACATTGTGTGTGTCTGTGTGCGTGTGTGTCTGTGTGTCTGTGTGTCTGTGTGTGTCTTGTGGAAAATGCGATTTTGACTCTAAAACTTTCTTTCCTTCTTCCCACCCTCTCCCTGTGTGTGTGTGTGTGTGTGTGTGTGTGTGTGTGTGTATGTGTGTGTCTGGAAGTGGGTGTTTGCTTTGACATGTACATGGACCTGTGTTTCTCAGAAAAATTTTTGAAAATACCAGCCATTAACTCATGCTCTTTCAGAAGACACAAAAATGGTTGTACTTATTTATGGTAGCCTTGGACATGTTCATGGACTCCGTATTAGAGGATTGCAAATTGCTGGACTTAACAAGACAAAATCTAAGCAAATAGCCAAATACTGCTCTGTGTCAGCCATCATAGGCAGTCTGCATGTATGGAGAAGGCGGTGCCATCTCTACCCCTGATAATATGTATTTATCCACTGATTTAGCTGTAAAGCTGTAAGCACTTGCACAGTGTTTGTGTTGCTGTGTGAGACACAAATGGGCTCTTTATTAATATTTGGAATGCTGTGTTGTTGTAATCAGTATTGGTCATCCCAAATAAATGAATGAAATGTGTGTGTGTGTGTGTGTGTGTGCTCCCCCTCTCTCCCTGTGTGTGTGTAGATGTGGACGAGTGTGCCAAGTCGCTGGATAACTGCAGCATTGATGCCATCTGCCAGAACACTCCCAGGTCTTACAAATGCATCTGCAAGTCAGGCTACAAGGGCGACGGCAAACACTGTGAAGGTATGGGCTGCTACACACACACGCAAACGCACGCACGCTGCACGCACACACGCACACACGCACGCACACGCACGCACACGCACGCACACACCTGCGCACGCACGCACACACACACACGCACACACGCGACACACACACACACACAAGAACACACACACACAGAAAGACTTGACTCTATTGTTTCTCAGATGCATTCTTGTGACACGGCCACCGCCAGATAGTCCGTCAGGTCTCAGTCACACAGACCAGGAGTCCAGCTCACTGACTAGTAGACATAGGAGAGGAGAGGAGGAATGGGAGATATGATGTAGATGATGAGATGTGTGTGTGTCCAAGCTGTTACAGTAACATATCAGCCCTGTACTGGTGTGAACAGTGTCACACACCTGGGATTCCAATGCTATCTAATTGTTCTTGTGTTTGGAGTCTTGGACATACGTGCACAAATTAATCAATGTTTGGATCTGTACATTCTTCCCATGTGTTACAGTACAGGGCAGTCGTGGCCTACTGGTTAGCGCTTCAGACTTGTAACCGGAGGGTTGCCGGTTCGAACCCCGACCAGTAGGCACGGCTGAAGTGCCCTTGAGCAAGGCACCTAACCCCTCACTGCTCCCCGAGCGCCGCTGTGGTTGCAGGCAGCTCACTGCGCCGGGATTAGTGTGTGCTTCACCTCACTGTGTGTTCACTGTGTGCTGAGTGTGTTTCTCTAATTCATGGATTGGGATAAATGCAGAGACCAAATTTCCCTCACGGGATCAAAAGTGTATACATACTTATACTT
>NW_027468687.1:5000-7500 GCF_046254945.1 Alosa pseudoharengus
AGTCTTGAGAACATGTTTAGTGGTGTTGAGTGTGCACTTAGACAAGTGGCTAGTAGAGAGAGACAGAGAGAGAGAGTAAAGGAAGGGAGTGTGTGAGTGAGTGAGTGAGTGAGCAGGACTGACTATCTGTGTCTATGTGTGTGAGAGAGGGAGTGTGTGTGTGTGTGTGAGAGAGAGGGTGAGGGACTGAGTGTGTGTGTATCTGTGTGTGTGCCTCTGCTGACACTGTAGAAGAATAAGTAGCCCTTGGCAGATTGCATTACACATTCAGCCGCTGATTTACACACAGGGAGCCCAGCCTGGCAGCACCACTGCAGTAGATGGGCCTTCTTTATGGCCCAGCCTCTCCAACAGATCCTTTCAAATTACCACCACACATACACACACACACACACACACACATACGTGCACAAACATACACATGCTTTCTCTCTCTCTCTTCTCTCTCTCTGTCTCACAGACACACACGCAGTGCGCACACACACACACACACACACTTAAGAGCCTTTGGCACGCACACAAACACCCTAAGGCCGACACACAAGAACACATATTTAACACACTGAATTTTTCCCACAGTGACAGACGGCACAGTCCTGCAGTCTAGACACCAAAACCCCTAACATGCCCTAAATTAGCCCACCGAATCCACTAGAAACACAATGGGGACGTGCTCCCTCGGAGTGCTGAACAGCAGCCATGTTTGGGGGCCACTTAGGCCTGCGAAGGACGCCGCAGCCAGTCTGCTATGAAGCAGCAGATAACATTCAATTCAGTCCAGAACTCCCTTGCTCCCTGTGGATGTTTACAACCTGGAGCTAAGCCCGACAGCCAGATTACAAGGTAGGGGTGTGTGTGTGTGTGTGTGTGTGTGCTTGTTTGAGAGGGATGACTAGGCCAACCTTCAGTCTGAGTAAGGCGTATGTGTGTGACTGTCACTGTGTGTGTGTGTGTGTGTGTGTGTGTGTATTTGTGGATGACTAGGCCATCCCTCAGCCTGAGTAAGGTGTGTGTGTGTGTGTGTGTGTGTGGTGTGGGTAAAGAAACAGCTGTAAAGAAAAATATTGAGAGAACAGTGGAGAGAGGAGTGAAGGAGAGAGAGTGAAAAGGAAAAAAGTTGGACAGAGAACAAAAGAGAAAGAGTGAAAAAGAGTGAGAGAGATGGAGAAGAGAAAGAGAGGGAGGGGGGATTGAGCGAGCTGCACATAAAACACACACAGAAGAAAAAAACACAAGGTCATCCTTTTCTCCCTCATGAATCAATAGAGATATAGACGCAACTGTTCCGGATGACCATGAGGCTTTTGTGTGTGTTGTTTTTGTGTGTGCACGTGTGTGTGTGTGTGAGAGGGAGAGAGAGAGTGATGGAACAAGTAGCACAGAGTAGCCCAAGGTCATCCTAGCAGTGTGTGTGTGTGTGTGTGTGTGTGTGTGTGTGTGTGTGTGTGTGTGTGTGTGTGTGTGTGTGTGTCTGCGTATACAGGAAAGACAGAGAGACACCCAGGTTTACCGACAGAGACCAACTGATACTGTGTGTGTGTGCGCGTGTGCACACGTGTGTGTGTGTGTGCGTGCGTGCGTGCGTGCGTGCGTGCGTGCGCGCGTGCGTGCGTGCGTGCGCGCGCGTGTGTGTGTGTGCGTGCGTGCGCGTGCGTGTGTGTGTGTGTGCGCGTGTGTGTGTTCATTACACTGAGTTATTTATGAGTGTGGCGCTCCTCTGCAGGGCTTTAATAATTCATACGCTCCTCTCCCCGGAGGCCCCGCTCCCAGAGACGGAGGTGAGGGCCATTCGTCAAACCCGCTACTCTCCCTCTCTCTCTTAAGGTTTTCTCTATCCCCCTCTCTCTCCCTCTCTCTCTTAAGGTTTTCTCTATCCCTCTCTCTCTCCCTCTCTCTCTTATGGTTCTCTATTCCTCCTCTCTTTCTATAACTGTCCCTCTCTCTCTGCTCTCTCCCCCTCTCTCTCTAATTGTCCTCTCTATCCTTCTATCTCTGCTCTCTCAATCCCTCACTGTTCACTCTATCCCCCCTCTCTCACACACTTCTCTCTCCCTGCTCTCTACCTCTGTCTTACTGTCCTCTCTATCCTTCTATCTCTGCTCTCTCCATCCCTCTCTTTCCTTTTTTTCTCCATCTCTCCTTCTCAGACAGACAGACAGACACATAATGCCCTCCACTGATGCTTGTGCTGTATTATCTTGTTCCCTGCCAGCCAAAGCTCCTTATGTGGGGCCTGAGAGTGTGTGTCGCGTAGATACGGTATGAAAACAGCCCTGCATCTTAGGGGCAATCGATACCTGCTCCTCCTCCTCCTCCTCGTCTTCCTCCTCCTCCTCCTCCTCCTCCTCCACCTCTTACTTGTCTCTCTTCCTCTACCCCCTCCTAACCCCACACACACGCACGTACACACACGCACGTACACACACGCACGTACACACACACTCTCTCCCTACCACTGTGCACTTCCTAGCTGTCTGCAGTGCCATGGCTGCACCCTGTA
>NW_027468687.1:10000-12500 GCF_046254945.1 Alosa pseudoharengus
CACACACACACACACACACACACATGCGTACACAAACATGCGCACACACGGAATGGCAGTTGCCAGGTCACCATACTTCCCCGTCCCTCTCCATTCTCAGTCTGACCGTACAGAATGTACACAGTGTGAGTGTGTGTGTGGATTAAGGCAAACAGTGTGGGGGATTTAACCCCTCATCCAATCAAAATCCCTCTATACACACACACACACAAACAAACACACTTGGTGTGATGTCCACTACAGCACTGGCCACAACCTTATCCTTGTCTGTCCTATTCTGAATGTGTGTGCATGTGTGTGTGTGTGCATGTGTGTGTGTTGCAAGAGACATTCTCTGAAGACTACAGTATACTGTGCAGCCGTGTCACAGTACCACCCTGCGCTGCATGCTCATTTCTTCATATCCTGCCCAGAGACAGAGCAAACACACACACACACACATACACACACACACACACACACACTTTGCCACCGCAGAAGTAGGCTACGCTCCCGTCAGCATCTCAAAACTTTCTAAAGAGTCACAGTACTTTCTGCTAAGTGCTAAAAGTTACCCTCTCTCCCTCCATCTCCTTTTAACTTTCTCCCTCTTCCATTCTCTCTCTCCACTTCACTTTTTCTCACTCCTTTTATACTCCCTATTCTCTCTCTCTTGTACTTCCCTTTCAATGTTCTCCTCCATCTCTCTCACTCTATTTATTTCTCTCTCTTTCCTTCCATCTCCCTTCCTCTCCAATGTTCTCCTCAATCTCTCTCCTTTATTTCTCTCCCTCTTTATTTCTCTCTCTATCCCCCTCTCTCTCTCGGGTCATATCCCGAGTCTGGAGCTGTGCCAGCCGTTTTCCTGCCGCAGGCTGGACTCGCTGCGGTATGCAGCCTGCTGTCACTATAGGCCGCTGTTGACAGAGGGGGTGTGGGCGCTATGGCAACAGTGTACACTGGGACAGGAAGTGACCTCATCCCCTCCCCTCACCCCAAATAGCAAACATCTCTAAAGTTGCAGTCTATCACTTTCACTAGTCTCCCTCTCTCTTGTGACAGAGACAGTATCTGTGTCTCAGTCACATGGCCTTCATTCCTTTATACGCCCGTCCTTGGACTTTTATCATGTCTGCGATGGGAATGTTTTTCGAGTGTGTCTTATTGCTCCGGTATTCCATACAGTAATATGGGAGCCCAGCGTCATAAAAGTTGTTGTGGCATGTGTCATTGCTGTCAGTGTCCGTCAAGGGGCCATTGTGTCGCTTAGTCTATTTCTCTAATCATGAATAGTGGTCAGCTGGCCTATCTGATGACCTGCCTGTTTATCTGACCCTGTCTCACTGTTGCTGTCTGTTTGACTGTCTGATCGTCTGTCTATTTTATGAACACCAATCCCTCTCTGTCCATGTGTCGATAGCGGTCAAGTCTGTCTTTCTCCACGTATATCTCCCTGTCAAAGGCACTTTGTCTCTTGCTGTCAGTCATCCGATTCTCTGGCCATCTATCCATCCATCTTAGTGTCCCCCTCTTCTAATCTCAATATATGTCTCTTTTAGTCTCCCCGCTCAGACTGTGTTTGTGTGTGTGTGATCGAGAGATAGAGAGAGAGAAAAAAACACACACACATACACAGACACAGAGAGAGAGAGAGAGAGAGAGAGAGAAAGACACACACACACACACAAACAAAAACACACAAACACACAGAGAGAGAGAGAGAGAGAGAGAGAGAGAGAGAGAGAGAGACCAAGGCAAATAAAAACACTCCTGTCATGCCACACTGACAAACCCCCATCAGGATGAGCCCCCAGACTTCCCCAGGAGACCGGTTCAGCTTAAATACACCTCTCTCTCTCTCTCTCTCTCTCTCCTCTCCTCCCCTGGCACTGGGACGTCCATGTCGTAATCAGACTCAACAATAAAGAGCTTCTTTCAGGGCCCCGGAGGCAGCGGGGAGATTGGAATAGCAGGACTGCAATGTCCCGTAGAGCACAGACTTTTCATTGGAGGGGACACAGCAGAGGAGAGGAGGAGGAGGGGAGGAGAGGAAGAAGGGATGGGAGAAGGGGGGGGGAGAAGGAGGGGAGGGGAGGAGAGGTGGAGGAGGAGTGGAAGGCAAGAGAGAAGGAGAGAAAGAGAGGATGGGAGGAGGACAGGAGGAGGAGAGGAGAAGGAGCGGAGAAAAAGTGGTGGTGTAGGCTAGGGCTGATGGACGAGGTTGAGTGCTGGGTGGTAATGGCTGTCCGAGCAGGACATGACTGATAGGGTGTGTCGCAGCTGAGCCACGTTGGCCAGATGTTTATGGGCATTTCTCCCATTTCACTCCAGGGGCCGGCCTTCCCAGGATGGCTCGGTCTTCCCATACAACAGGCTCCAACTTTAAACCCCTGTCTGCATCTCATCCATATCCCTCTCTCTCTCCCCCCCACTACTCTATATCCCTCTCTCTGTCTTCATTTCTAGTATCTCCATTTTCCCTTTCCACTAACTCAGTTGCTCACTTGTTTCTACTCCCTCA
>NW_027468687.1:17500-32427 GCF_046254945.1 Alosa pseudoharengus
TGGCAGAGCTCAGGCTCACGCCGAAAGGGGGAGGGAAAAAACGCTTAAGTGGAAATTGACACTGTGAGGGGACTGGATAGTAGTGGTTGGTGTGTGTGTGTGTGTGTGTGTGTGTGTGTGTGTCTTTCCCTCTCCCACCATCTCTCACTGTGTGTGTGTCTAATCCATGCCTCCTGGCAATACTCCCCCCTTCTGCCCTGCAAACAATTACAGTGTCACCTGGTTACCAGTGGAACATGGCAGCTCATTCCGCTCCCTCTGCCTTGAGGAGCAGGGGGCAGGGGGCTGAATCACTAACAGAGCCAGTGGCAGCTCACACACACACACACACACGGGTGCATTATAACACATGCACACAATGCCCTTGCCTTGCCCCTACACACTCACACTAAACAGCAAAGCACACAGAAGGCAAACCACAGCAATGAAAACAAACAATTTTGAGGGAGTCATTATCTCGATAGCCGGTAATGATTTTTATCCCCCGCTCGCCGAATAATGAGACAAGATCCTCATTCAATACATTTCTTTTTTCCTGTACTATTATTTTACAAAAGCGCTGTAGGCTGGAACTCCACTGGGTAATAACCAGTGGCGACGGCAGTAGTGATTTTCACCTCGCTAGATATTATATTTCAGAATTCACAGATAATAGATTAAGGCCACAGAGAAATAGATTTGTTTCAGACCTCCCCTAACCCACACTCACACACACGCACACGCACACGTACACGACACGTGCACACAAACGCATGCACACGTACACGTACACGTACACACACGCGCACACACACACACACTCTCCCACTCATTTTCCATCTGCACCCATGTGCCTTGGACCCCACACAACTAATTAAACACCATCTCCCTTCCCTCCTCTCTTTCATCCTCCTCCTCTTTTCACATCACCTCCCTCCCTCCCTCCCTTTCTCTGCCCCCCCCTTGTCTTGAAACTACCACACATCTTCCCCAACCTCTCTCTCTCTCTCTCTCTCTCTCTCTCTCATCTGTACCAACTTTTCTCTAAACTAATCTCATTCTAAATCACCTTCGTCCTTTTTCACCTCTCTGTTCACTCCTTCCTCCTTCCTCCTCTCTACTCCCTTTTCTACTCCTCCACTTCTTCTCTCTTCTGCCCATCTTCACTGCTCTTACTTCCTCCTTTCTTTCTTCTGTTTATTTGTTTCCTTCCTCCTCTTCACCTCTCTCTTTCTCTTCCACTTTCATTCTCTCAACACCTTTCCCTTCTCCCTCACCCCCCCCTGCACTCCATCTTTCTCTCTCCCTCTTCCCCTTTCCTCCCTCTCTCCCCCTCTAGGTCTCTCTTCCCTTCCCCCCCCTCTCTCTCCCTCGTTCTCTCTCTGTTGAAAGGCTCATTTCTTCTCTGGAGTAATGAATTGGTGAGTGGAGGGATTGGCTGACTGAACTCCCCGTTCGATAAGTCCAGATCAGACAGAATCGCTCGCAGAGTAGAGCAACGTTAGACACAGGGGCTAACAAGGACACACACACACACACACACACACACACACACACACACACACACACACACACACACACACACACACACACACACACACACACACACACACACACACACACACACACACACACACACACACACACACACACACACACACACACGAGAACATCCACATGCATAGCACACCGCACACACCTGCTAAACTCTCTCTCTCTCTTTAACACACTACACACAACCACCCATCAAAAACATAAACCCATAACCCTTTGCCAATGTGTGATCTCTTCATTCCTCTCTAGACCTTCTGTGGAGACACACAGGTACACACACACACCTACCTTTGGGGAAAAGCTGATATTACCACTTGTGAGTGTTCCCTCCAACACTTCATCATTGTGATATCTCATTACTTGCTGGAGTGTGTTTGTGTGTGTGTGCTCTCTCAGGGCCAGAGAGAGCCAAAGGACCAGATGAGGCCTTTCTGCTCATTAGTGGCTGTTTCCACAGTCACGCTTCTCTCTCTCTGCCACACACACACAGACACACACACACACACACACACACACACACACACACACACACACACACACACACACACACACACACACACACACACACACACACACACACACACACACACACACACACACACACACACACACACACACACACACACACACACACACACACACGCCAACTCATGCACTCAACTGATTACTTATTCTAAACCTACCCTCTGTCTTTCCATTTACTTGATCGATAAACCTCTCATGATCGAGCTTCTCAAAAAGTCTGTTTTAAAATGTACGTTTGTCAACACTTTGCTTGTTATTAAATCTTTTTTGCTCATTTAGTTTAGCTGCCTATATACTGCATTTTGTTTTATTTAGTGTATTTGCTTTTTATCATCACTGTAATGTTTTATATACCATAATGCTATGCTTCCTTTTGTTCAGTCCTGAATGCTAACTACCACATTAAATGTCATTTCTTATTAGCATTCCTCTATTTGTCTTTCTGGATCCACTAAATCTGCTGAACACTGCGGTGCACTGGTAAGAAAAACAAGCATTGCAAATTAAATACATTTATATTCATTATCGTTTAATCAAATTTTTATTCATTTTCATTTTGAAATTCAGTCTACATATCTTGTGTCTTGTTCTATCCATTATTCCACCACTCTACCGTTCCCTCTCTCACTCACTCACTCATCCAAGTTCTCAATTATCCTTACTGTTTGTCTCATACTCTATTTTCCTCTCTCTACTCGGCACTCATTTAACACTCAATTTATCTAAAGCGACTGAAAATCCAGATGCATTGTTTACTTGATGTTAAAACACTCTGCTTTTGACAGTCTCTCTCTCGCGCTCGCTCTGCTCTGTTCTGTTCTGTCATCAAGTATTGATGTATCAGAGCACAATCACCTCCGTGGGGGGTGCAGTGCACGAAGCAACCAACCGCAGTCAGTCAAATACACCGACAAGAGTGGTCCACTCAATTCGACTGCACTGAGGATGATGACAGCTTTGTGAACAGTGCAACAAATAAATAAATAAATAAAAAGATGAAAATCACTTTCAAGAGCGCCAGGAATACAAACCAGAGCCTGTCTCTCCTGCAGTACGCATGCACACGCACACACACACACACACACGTGTTTGTATAAGCTTTCCCACCACCCTTGTATAAAAATACAGTGCTATTTTAGTTTAAACACACAAACACTTACACACATAAAAGGGTGTGAATGTGAGCATTTTCTTAGGGAAAGGGATGGGAATTTTGCGTCTCTATATACTGTATGTGTGTGAGTGTGAGCGAGAGAGTGTGATTATGTGTGCATGTGTTTACAGTGTTGTTATTTCCGAACGTAGGCTGTGTCGACTCTGTGATTTTAGCACTATTTCTGGCTGTTGTGTTTACAATCCCCTTCTTTACCATCAATCCCCGGCTTCACTGCTCACCTCGCTGCTGTTCCGATAAGGAGTCTGGCTGAGTGCTAATGTGTGAGGGGTGGCCAAGACTATTCCTGGACATGGAGGCTTGTGTTTACACCTTAGTCTGTTTTTATTTCTTTTTTTTTTTGTTTTCTTCATTGAAAAGAAAAACTCAGTAGCTACTGTACAAAGACAGAGACACACTCAATCTAAAAAAAAAACACAAGAGAAGATGCCTTTTATGGCAAAGGCTTACTTGGAAAAGATACTTCTGACTCAATGTGACAGAGGAGAGGAGAGGAGAGGAGAGGAGAGGGGGAGGAGAGGAGAAAAGAGGAGAGTAGGGAGAAGTGGAGCAAGAAGAGGAGAGGAGAGGAGAGTGGGGAGAAGTGGAGCGAGGAGAGGACATGCTGAGGGAGGATGTGCGTGGTCTACGGTCTGAGCAAACATCTGCAGGTTTACTCTGCGGCATGACCGATCCCGCCTGGGGCCTCCATCTCCACGGGAACGCGTCTAAACCACAGCAAAAGAACGTGCGAGGGCTGGAGAGGGGGACCGGCAGGCACGTCCACCGCACATAGAGACCAGTCAGGACTAATCTCAGCAGAGCAAACACCAAGTCCCCAGGCTGCCGGTGCAGATAGCCGCTAACGGCCTCGGGCGATGTTTGGCGACAGTCAATGTTTAAGTTAGCCAGTGATGCTGGGAATGCAGCACAGCTGTGGTGGACTGGACTGAGCTGGGAGAGGTGATTAACCACACACACACACACACACACACACACACACACACACACACACACACACACACACACACACACACACACACACACACACACACACACACACACACACACACACACACACACACACACACACACACACACACACGCTGCTTCCATTCAGAGGTGTCTCTACACAGGACTAATATTAACACATTCCAAGGAAGCGAGACGAACAAAAAAAAAACGAAAACAGAAAAAAGAAATGAAGAAAGAAATGAACTGAAGAAAAAAAACAAAAGAACGAAAGAAAGAACAAGAGAACGGAGGAAAGAACCAAATTAAAAAAAGAAAAAAAACTGTTAGAGGGTTCTGGCACTGAATGGAGGCCTTATTAACAGGGGCTGCTTCAGTGGTGGCATACAAGAACAGCCCAAGTAGGCTGAAAATGTTGCAGTGATTAATCTAAGACTGTGCACAATAGAAGCACCTCTTCTCTCCCTCCTCCCTTTTCTTCCCCCTCTCTCTTTTTCTTACTCACCTTTCCACTCTCATTCCATCTCTCAGTTACCTTCACTCTCTCTCTACCTCTGCCTCTCGCACACACAAAAATAACCAGCTGCACTTTCTCCCCAACAACCCAGTTTGTGAGTGTGTGTTTGCCTGGCCTGTGTGTGTGTGTCTGCCTGCATTGTGTGCGTGCTGTTCAGAGCAAAGAGAAGTCACAGCAGATTTCAGACGGATATGAAGAGTCTGGCAGAATAAGAAGACCAGCGCACGCACACACACACACACACACACACACACGCGCCTTCAGTGGGAGACGGAGCATCTGAGCTTTGTATGGAAATCAGCGAGACCCATCAGCCTGACCTCTTTTTGGGGAAAAGAAAAAACGCAGAAGAGAAAAAGACAGACAGAAGACAGAGAGGAAGCTTAGCATTTCTCAAAAAATATGTGACAATAATAATAAAACAAATAGAACTCTGCCACTCTCGTCATAATTTATCGCATCATCAACAAAAATGAAAAAGGGTGTCAGCGAAGCAGTGTTACTGATGCCGGAGATAAAAAATAAAGAAAACAGACCACTCATCACGGTCCGCTGCGATATTGATCACTAAAAGGAAAAATAGCTCAAAAATGCAGATAAAAAATAAAACATTTGCGGCATAGACAAGGAAGCGTGCCATAACTCATCTTCTTGGCACCGTGAGTCAATACAATAAATGAGGAGAGGGAGGGGGAGAGGGAGAGAGAGAGTGAAAAAGGGATGCAGAAAGAGGGAGGGAGTAAGAGAGAGGGAGTGAAGACTTTGTGGATGTGTGATGTCCAGGTGGGTCAGTATTGATGATCTGGCAATGTTTAGAAAACGCTGAGTGTGCTTCAGGGAGGTGTGGGAGAGAGTGTGTGTGTGTGTGTGTGTGGTGTATATAATATATATATATATATATATATATATATATATATATGTGTGTGTGTGTGTGGTGAATGGATAGCATCAATATGTGCATAACCATGTTGTCGATACTTAAGATGGAGGCGTCGTGCCTGCTGATTACTCAGGTCAGATCCCAGAGGAGGGGGAGGATTTGGGGATATGTATGTGTGTGTGTTTGTGCATGTTTACCTGTGCTTTCAAGCGTGTGTGTATATATGTGTGTGTGGAGCAAAAAAGGATAGATTGCGAAGGAAAAAGGAGGATTCAGTGATTGACTGAATCTTGTAAGCTTTACCCCACCTCTTCAATGTCATTAACAACTACAATTGACCACACACACACACACACACACACACCTTTTCTTCAGCCCCCCCCCCTCCCTCATTCTCCATTTAAAATCAAACAACAAAGCTAACAAAACACACACACACTCGAGAACACCTGCAGCAATACAGGCCTAAATAAGCAATTAGAAGACCAACCAGGAAAGCAGGAACAAGCAGGACAGACAGATGGATGGATGGATGAACAGATGTAGAGAATGTTGTCATCCGAATCCAGCTCTAATAAGACAGTTAGAAAGGCAGAAGCTCAGGCAGACAGAGAGGGAGAGTGAGAGAGAGAGAGAGAATGGGAGAGTGAGAGAGAGAGAGAATGGGAGAGTGAGAGAGAGAGAGAGAATGGGAGAGTGAGAGAGAGAGAGAATGGGAGAGTGAGAGAGAGAGAGAGAATGGGAGAGTGAGAGAGAGAGAGAATGGGAGAGTGAGAGAGAGAGAGAATCAGCAACAGAATAAGAGAGAACAACAGATAGTGAAGAAAGGGGGAGAGAGGGACAGAGAGAGATACGGGGAGAGAGATGAAGAGATAGTGACAGAGTAAGAAAGAGAGGAAGAGAGACAGAGACAGAAGGAGACAGAAAGAGAATAGCATAGTCCAGCCCTCATTAGACTCAGGGCATCAGACAGCAATGGCGGCGCTGCTGTTATTTGGGCTGTTGGGATCAGCTGGTGCAGACGTCTCAGATGGAACACAGGCAAACACACCAAACTTAATTACTCACATGGATCAAACAGCCCATCACACACACCGCCGGTTTGCCAAAAACCTGCTCACTAATGAATAGGTGCCACACACACACACACACACAGACACACACATGCACAGGCATAGAGACAGACACACAAACACTGTAATTAAATTCAAAAGATCTTCTATATTATTCTACACTTATCCTCTCTCTCTCTATCTCCCTCTCTCTCTCCCTCTCCCTCTCTTTCTTTCTCCCACACACACAACTGTAATATTGCTAAGTGCATTGGTTGGTTTGAGATGAGGCTGTTTTTTTACGGTACTAATATTACTGATAAATAATAAAGAATGACATGCTGCATAAATTCATTTGGTAGCCGGTGGGTCAGCAGCTCTGTGTCTGACCCAAAAGCTCATTACTGAATGAGGACACATCTGGGCTGGAGATGAGAGACAGACCTACAGATGGAGAGACAGACAGAGAGAGATAGATAGACCATGAGAGAGATAGAAACAGACAGACAGACAGACAGACAGACAGACAGACAGACAGACAGATAGACAGACAGATAGACAGATAGATAAATAGAGATAGACAGATAGATAGATAGAGACAAACAGAGAGAGAGAGAGAGAGAGAGACAGACAGACAGATAGGGAGAAAGGAGAAAGAGAGAGATACACAGAGAGAGGGGAGTTATGAGGAGCCAGACAAGGGACAGACACATGGATAAGCATGAACACATGGAGTATAGAGAACACATGGAGTATAGAGAACACATGGAGTATGGAGAACACATGGAGTATAGAGAACACATGGAGTATGGAGAACACATGGAGTATGGAAAACACATGGAGTATGGAAAACACATGGAGTATAGAGAACACATGGAGTATAGAGAACACATGGAGTATAGAGAACACATGGAGTATAGAGAACACATGGAGTATGGAGAACACATGGAGTATAGAGAACACATGGAGTATGGAGAACACATGGAGTATGGAAAACACATGGAGTAACCAATGGAGAGGAGTGCAAGGTAGTGTGTGTGTGTGTGTGTGTGTGTGTGTGTGTGTGTGTGTGTGTGTGTGTGTGTGTGTGTGTGTGTGTGTGTGCGCATCATTAACTGGAGGAGATTAACTGTTTCTGGCTTTCCAAAGCAGCCTGAGCATGATTTCCCAGCCTCTCTCTCCTTTGTTAGGTTTTGTCTCTTTTTGGATTGCTCTCTTTCTCTGGCATTCAACTCTTCACAGCAGAAATGACACACACACACACACACACACCACTTTTCCCAATCTACACAGAGATTACCTTTTTAACAAAGTGGTGTGTGTGTGTGTGTGTGTGTGTGTGTGAGTGTGTGTGAGTGTGAGTGTGTGTGTGTGAGAGAGAGAGAGAGAGAGAGAGAGAGAGATGTCCCCTATCCTTCATTATGTTTAAGCTCACTGTCAGCAGGGCACATGGGCCATCACAGGATCAGGACAGTCACACACACACACACACACACACGTACGTAACAGAAACACACACACTTATATAAATACTTACTTACATAGACTATCTATAAATAAACACACAGCTATACCGGGAATCGCAATCAGCTACACACACACACACACACACACACACACACACACGCAACCCAAAAAGCTCACAAATCTGCCAATGACAATCACCATCAAAATAGGGCATCCTACTGTACCTTAACCATTAGACAGAAGCGGCTAACGGTCATTTTAATTACACAGCTAGTCTTCCTTCTCCAAACTAAACAGAGCACATGTTTACACTGATTTCAATGGGAGACCCCTTTATCCAGGGGCATTTACAGTGCCGGGCAGACGGAGTGTTTATGAGTGTGGTGTGCTCACTGGGCATCAGGCACATGACCTTGGGGTTGTTAGCACCTGGGTCTAGCCTTGGTGAGTTATTGGAGCACCCAGTCATTTCCCCTGGGGACGGCACAGCAGAGCAGGCCCATGAGGAGAGGGGTCAGTGTGGGCATGAGCTCACCTTAAAGCCTGTTAAACTCAAAAAGGTCTCCGGACACACAGGTCTGCTCACTCGCGCGTGTACGCGCGCATGCACAAACGCACACACACACATGAATACACAAAGCCAGCTATGCCGCGAACTCACTCACACTCACACACACACGCTTCAAGCCAGCTAAAGTCAGAGTCTGAACGCCATCCAACAGTAAAGCACCTTAAAACCCACGATTGCGCTTGACCAGGATGAGAGGGAGATCCTCACAAAAAAGCTTTGGCACAAGACCACGAGTGACACACACACACACACACACACACACACACACACACACACACACACACACACACACACACACACACACACACACACACACACACACACACACACACACACACACACACACACACACACACACACACACACACACACACACACACACACACACACACACACTTTGTGCCCGTGAACCAGCGTCAGGGCTCTGAGAAGGCAGTATCTGTGTTCTGTGCACTGTGCCCTTTATAGAGAGTGACACGGCACAGAGGCCTAAAATACAGTGATGCAGGTTACAAAACAGCAGCTTAGCAGGCAAGGCCTTTAAGGAGGGATTAAGGCCTTTAGGAAAGTGTTAATGGAGCGCAGGGAGCCAACGGGAGGGCAGAATGGAGAATTCGCACAGGTCACACGCAATCTCACACACACACACACCGTCACGCCCCACATGACACACAGACACACAAAGCCGCTCACATAAAAACACACAAAGCATAGTTCAAATATGTTCAAATAAGTCTTTGACAACTTACAGAGATTGAGAGGCACGTTTGTGTGCCTTTATGTGGGTGTGTGAGTGGGTGTGTGTGTGTGTGTGTGTGAGTGTGTGTGTGTGTTAGGGGTGTAACGGTACACAGAAGTCACGGTTCGGTTCATACCTCGGTTCGGACATCACGGTTCGGTACGAGTTCGGTACAATGGAGGGAAAAGCAAAACAAAAATGCAGAAAGCATTTTTTTTTGTACATGTCTCAGGCTGTACCACCTAGTGTCATACAGTCTCTTCCCTGAGCTATCTGCAACAGCCTGAAGTGTGTACTGTAAGATGTAGGCTAAACAGTACAATAAGTGCCCAGAGTCCATCTGTAACTTGTAAACAAAATAAGACAATCAGCTATAAAACTGAAACTAGGCCTACAGCATCTCTTATTTCTGAAAGTGCAAATTACATAGAAAATGATTTTTAAAAATCCACTTAAGCAAGACCATCTGTGTTTAGTTGTATATGTAAGGGTCTACAATTTGCCTCAATATTTTTCATTGTGTGTAAAGTAATAATCTAGCCTACTAACTGTGAAAATATCACACTATTTTGCCTTTTTTTTAAAAACGAAATGGCTCCTTTCATTTCATAAACAGACTACAACTAGAAGTCACGTGACTTTGCCCTTTGACGTTAACTCACCGTAGCATGGTTTGTTTATTAGCCTGGTTAGCATTGTCACTTTATTTTACTGTCTATGCACTTAACACTTCCAGCTCCTCATGTGAGAAGTTACAAGTTACCCCAACATAAAGGTAATTACCACGCAATTTACATAGCTTTCTGTCATTACGAAATCATTTAATTTAAGCCATAGGTTTTGGCCCTATTTGTATGTGTATCTAAAGGCTGCTGAAGCGCAGGGGAAGTTTTTTCCCCCTCGTTTCAGTGATTGGTAGCCTACATCATCTGGGTGATGGCTTCGAATATGTGTAGCATTTTTTCCACTCACATACCCAATGCTGAACAACGCCGACACACAGTTTCATCTTATCCACCACTCTTTCGCCTGTACTAACGTTACTGTAACTGAAGTTCTCAAACTCCCGAGTTCTTTAGCGACACCTAACGCTAATCTGTAGCCTCGCCTTAGCTCTGAATGGCGCCTATGTTTTTTTTTTTGTCAGGTCGTCGTTTGAGTCCGTCAGTCATTAGCAGCACTAAAGTTAGACCTACAAGAGTTAAAGGATCCGCTGGTCTCTTTAAGATCGCAAGTTTGAGAACTTCAGTTACAGTAACGTTAGTACGGAGAATACACGGTATAAAAATACATAAAACTCGTGTGCGGATTAATTAATGTCATGCGACTGTTCTCGCATGACATTAATTAATCCGCACACGAGTTTTATGTATTTTTATACCGTGTATTCTCCATGTAAATTCATGCACCGAACCGTGACGCCCGTACCGTTTCGGTTCAATACGAATACATGAACCGTTACACCCCTAGTGTGTGTGTGTGTGTGTTTTAGTGTAGGGGCTATGTGAGTACTTAATGCAGTGTTTTAATGTGCCTGTATGCGGGAGCTATCACGAGTTCCACAGGAAACGAGAAAGAGAAAAGGGAACAGGATGCCAGACGGGAACAAACAGCAAGGAGAAGAAAGCCAGAGATGGGCCAGAGGAAGCAGTCAGGAGCCGAGGTGTGTGTGTGCATCCGTAAGAGATAGAGACGGTGTGTGTGTGTGCGTGTGTGTGTGTATGTGTGTGTGTACGTATCCATAAGAGAATGTGTGAGGCAGAGACGGTGTGTGTGTGTGTGTGTGTGTGTGTGTAACAAGGACAGTGTCAGTGTGTGAGTTACAGAGAGTGTGTGCTTGTGAGAGTTAGCGTGTGTGTGTGTGTGTGTGTGTGTGTGTGTTCGGCCAACTCGACACTTTGCATCCTGCAGATAAATCAATGGCTTTGTGAGGGGCAGCCGAGCTGAGCTCGATGGCGTCTAAATACAGAAGCGCTTGTGCTGAGCGCAGGGCCGGGATGGGCGGAACAGCACTCCCCTCTTCATCCCTCTATCTTCCCCTCTTCCTTCCATCATCTTTCTATCACTCCATTTTCCTCCCCCGTCCTACCTTGTGTCTCTCTCTCTCTCTCTCTCTCTCTCTCTCTCTCTCTCTCTCTCTCCCCCCCCCCCATCTCTCCATCTCTCCGGCTCTCGCTGTCTCAGCCTCTCTCGCTTTTCTCCCCGAATCAATCACTTTCTCTCAGTCTGTCTCTTTCCTTTCATCTCTCTCTTCCCCCCTCTCTCTCTCACACTCTTCCTCCCTCCCTCCACCCTGCTCTCTCTGCACGTAAGCCACTCCAGGCTCTGTGTGTGTGTGTGTGTGTGTGTGTGTGTGTGTGTGTGTGTGTGTGTGTGTGTGTGTGTGTGTGTGTCCGTGCTGTGTCTGAAGAGGAAAGGGCTGATTAGGAAAGGAGGTGCTGTGGCAGAGAAGGATGCACTGAATCTTTTACTCTTCTCTCTTTCACTCTTCTCTCTCTCTATCCCCCTCTCAATCCCATGAGCCTCTACCCATGTCCTCTGCTGGAGGGTGGATGAGGACTCAAGGCCTGCTGCCATATTGGTCTTTTTCCTTTTGCCTGCTAATATATTCCTCTCTGTCTCTCACTTTTTCTTTTCTCCCTCTCTCATTCCTAAAGTCCTTTACCTCTCTCTATCCCTCCTTTCCTCCACATCTCTCTCTTTCCCTTGTTTTCTCTCCATCTATCCTCTTCCCTCTGACCCTCTGCCATCAGCTTTTCACACCCTCTCTCTCTCACACATGCAAACACACACACTCACACACTCTGCCCTGTGAGCAGCAAGCATCTCTCCAGCATCGAAATGGAGGGATTAGCTCTGTGTGTGAAAGAAAAAATGAGCAGAGGGGAGAGATGTAGAGGAAGGAGGTGTGTGTGTGTGTGTGTGTGTGTGTGTGAGTGAGTGAGTGTGTGTGTGAAAGGCCCAACCTTGGACAGCCACACTGCTCAGGACCTTGCGGTACCATCTGTTCCTGCTGCAGCTCGACACAGCATGGAACGTAGCGCAGCCCAATGCTTCTCATACCGCAGCCAACGCCGCGCGGGAACACACGCAGTGTACGCAGTGTGAGAGTCAGTGTGTGTGTGTGTGTGTGTGTGTGTGTGAGTAAGGATTTGTGTGTATGAGGGAGTGTGTATTTGCGCATGAGTGAGTGTGTGTACGCGTATGTGCTTGTGTGTGCGTGCGTGTGTGTGTGAGCTTCAGAGCTCTCATGCATAAGTGAGAGAGACAAGAGAGGAATGATCCAACGAGTGGTGGCCACAGCAAGATGACGTGGACCTGAGGTGAGACGCGTGGGACTGGGAGGACAAATAGCAGATAGAGATGAAGGGAGAGGTGACAAGCAGGGAGTTAAGTGTGTGTGTGTGTGTGTGTGTGTGTGTGTGTGTGTGTGTGTGTGCAAATGTGTCAAATCTACTTTTAACACAGATCATGCAACTAAGTGTGTGTGTGTGTGTGTGTGTGTGTGTTAGTGTGTGTGTGTGTGTGTGTCATATCTACTTGTAACACAGATCATGCAACTAAGTGTGTGTGTGTGTGTGTGTGTGTGTGTGTGTGTGTGTGTGTGTGTCAGTATGATTGAGAGCAAGTAGGTGAAAGTGTTATTTTATTTAAATTCAGAGAACACAGTGCAATGTGTCTAAGCAAAAGTGAAGTGGGCCTGTAAGTGTGTGTGTGTGTCTGTGTTGACACCTCCTGCTGCACCTCCCTCCCTCTCCCTCTCTGGTCTGTGTTGCCAGATTGGGGCGGATCAGTGGATCTATTCATTCTGGGTCAATTTGTGCACGCTGCTCAACAACCGCAATTCATTAGCATGGCAGCGCCAGGTCCGCTTCAGACTGGGCCCAGACACAGCCAACGATGATCCAGGACAAGCTTATCTCTCTCACACACACACACACACACACACACACACACACACACACACACACACACACACACACACACACACACACACACACACACACACACACACACACACACACACACACACACACACACACACACACACACCCCTAGGGTGCATCGGGCAGGGTGGCGGCATGTCGGTGGTCAGTTTGATTGAGGGCTCGCCATGAATATTTCACTGGCAGCAGCAGCAACAGGGTGAGGAAACAGCCCTTTCCTCAAGCATCCCTCTGCCCCCCCCCACCCCGCCTCACACACAAACACACACTCTCCGCTTGTTCACAGATCTTGCAGAAGCTGATTAAATATTCAGCTTGGCAAACAACACAAATCCATAGTCTCATGTCTGCTACATGAAACAGGCACTCAGTCTTCCATGCACCAGATATCCAATACCAGTGTCTTCCATTATGGTGGAAATAAAGGAAACACTATACAGTAAGTCTTAGGAAATTATCTCTCTCTCTCGCTCTCTCTCTTTCATTCTTTCTGTCACCCCATCTCTCTTTCTCTCCTTCTTTGCCCTCCATCCCCCTCCGTTTTTCTCAACTGCCTCAGTCTGTCACTTCATCTCTCTCTTTTTCTCTCTCTCTCTCTCTCATCCACACTTCTATTTCAGTCGTGCCGAGACACGTCGTCCAGCCCTTCTGATACGCCGCATTAATAATTCAGTGTGAAGATGATCAAGCGTTTCCTCAGAGAGGGGAGAGGTAGTGTGTGTATGTGTGTGTGTGTGTGTGTGTGTGTACCAACACGGATGACCTCACTTCCTTGAGCGCTGCAGCATCTGAACTGAGAGACGCCAGATAAACAAGCTACTGCTGTTAGGGCAGGGAGCAGAGGCCCTCTCAACAGCCCTTACCTGCCTTCCTTCTCTCCTCCATCTTTCATTAATCTCATCCCTCACTATCTCTCGCTCTATTTAAAATGTGTACTCTTTCTCTCCCTCTCTCTCTCTCTCTCTCTCTCTGTTGGTCTGTGCTCTCTCCCTCTGCTGCTATCTCTCCATCTCCAGGGAAGGGTGTAGGGGTCTTTTTCCTATTTCCACTCCACCCCCCTCCCCATGCTCTCTCCAGGTCTTTCTCCCTCTCCGTCAGTCTGGTTAATATGCTCTCTCCATCTCCATCTCCAGGGTGGAGGTGATTAACTCCCTCCCTAATGCTCGTCTCTCACTCTGCGGGTGATGAGCAGCGGCATTCATTCTCTCTCTCTCTCTCTCTCTCTCTCTCTCATGCGCACGCACACACAGCCACACAGCCAGGAGCGCAGATCAGGTGCATTCTCATTAAGGGCCGTAATTGCTTAGTGGTGATTTGTGAAGAAGGCCTTGAGGCTGTGGAACACTACATCAGTTACAACACAGGTGTGGGTCTGTGGGTCTGTGTGTGCATATTGTGTTAGTGAGAGTTTGTGAATGTTGTGTAACTATGCGTCATTCACACAATGAAGTGTGCAGATAACCAAGAGAAGAGAAGCCCCACAGACAGTGCAGACGTGTAGCCGAAACTCCCCCCTGATGAGACCCACCTAGAGAAGGTCTCTCTCTCTCTCTCTCTCTCTCTCTCTCTCT
>NW_027468688.1:7500-10000 GCF_046254945.1 Alosa pseudoharengus
TGCTGGCAGCGTGGACAGAGGACCACGTCGTGTGGACCGGGAGGACTCGGAGAGTGCGCTTCGAGGCTGCCGCGGGGCTTGGGCGGAGCAGGGGGTGAGCCCTGCCCGCCTCGCCGCCGACGGCCTCCTGTTTCGGACGGCTCGGTCAGACGGGGCTTCTGGGCCTCGCAACAGAACGTTTCGGCGCTGGGGGCGGAGGCTCCGTGGAGCCTCATGTACCCCCGGCCTGGTGGCGGACCCGCTGGGTTCGGGGAGGGGCGTCCGGCCGCACTGGGCGGTCGGGGTGCCTCCCCTGGCGGGTCTCGTACTCCAATCGGTCAGGTGATAGCGTTTGGGTGTGGGTTAAACCTGCTGAAAAGTGTCCCCGGAGCTTAGATTTTTGGCTGTGAGCATGCACCAGTATGTACCCCGTAGGGCGGCAGAGAGAGGCCGTGGAGGCGAGTCAGACGTGCGGGAGGTGTCAGAGAGTCCCTGGGAACATTCTGTGAAATTTTGGTTTCAGACCTCCAGGGCACCCCCACGCCCCCTTTAACGTGCCCCAGCACAGTGCACCTCTGCCTGGGTAAGCGTTCAGCCCTTTATGGGGGGCGTGGAGGTCAGCCAGACACGTGGGAAGTGACAGAGAGTCCCTGGGAACATTCTGTGAAATATCGCTTGGATACCTCCATAAGACCCCATTGACTCACATATGTGCCCCAGCACAGTGCACCTCTGCCTGGGTAAGCGTTCGGCCCTTTCTGGGGGGTGTGGAGGTCAGCCAGACACGTGGGAAGTGACAGAAAGTCCCAGGGAACATTCTCTGAAATTTCGCTTGGATACCTCCATAAGACCCCATTGACTCACATATGTGCCCCAGCACAGTGCACCTCTGCTGGGTGAGCGTTCGGCCCTTTCTGGGGGGTGTGGAGGTCAGCCAGACACGTGGGAAGTGACAGAAAGTCCCAGGGAACATTCTCTGAAATTTCGCTTGGATACCTCCATAAGACCCCATTGACTCACATATGTGCCCCAGCACAGTGCACCTCTGCTGGGTGAGCGTTCGGCCCTTTCTGGGGGGTGTGGAGGTCAGCCAGACACGTGGGAAGTGACAGAAAGTCCCAGGGAACATTCCCTGAAATTTTGGTTTTTGACCTCCATGAGACCCCATTCACCCACACATGAGGCCCAGCTCCATGCACTGTGGTCGGGTACTCAACTGGCTCAGTCCGGGGTAGCCTGGATGTCTGGGAACTTCCATGCACTCTGACCATGTGTCTGATACTCCAAAAGGCCCAAAAACACTGCCATAGTTCGGGGAAAACCTACTGGATGCATTGCCTGGGAGTTCAACTTTTTGCCAAAATTATTCTAAGTCCACTTTTTTACCCTCTCCTCGATTTCGCGCCGATACCCGGCGCGGGGGGGTCAATAAGAGTACCTCCAGGCCAAGGGGAGCTCCTCAGAAGTGTCCGAAGCCGTCGGACACATTTGCTGGCCTCCCTGGGTGTCCGTTTCTGGAGCCTGCCACCTGCCCCGCGTATATAATTAAATAAGTCAGGACTTAGGTTTTGAGCGAGTTTTCCCTTTTGGACTTAGGTTTTGAACGAAAACCCATGGTTAACCAAGCCACCCATGGTATACCTGCCTACCCAGGGTGAACCTGCTTACTCCTGTGTCCCGCAGGGGGCGACATTTCCCACATTTTTCCCATTTTCATCATTTTCATCAGTTTTATTCTATCTTTTTTTACATTTTGCCCATTTTTACACATTTTCAGCCCAGCTTCCATGCACCTCTATAGGCATGATTTTTACACATTTTGGCCATTTTTGGACACTTTTCTGGGCAGCCTTTTCATCCATTTTGGGGCTTTTTGGGGGGTTTTGGCCTGTTTCTGGCCCTGATGGAGACACAGAGAGGAGGTTTTTTTCAACATTGGGAGCCTTTTTACACATTTTGCCCATTTTCCCCCCCAGCTTGGGGGCACTTTCCTGGGCAGGGATTTCAACCACTTTGGCCAGTTTTGACCTCTCTCTGGCCAGCCCCCCCACACTTTTTGACCACATTCTCCTGCGGGGGCCTTGTTTTTTCTACGGGGGCTACTATTCCCAGCCATTTTTGGGGTCGCCACGGCGAGGGGGGGGGGACTTTTTTGGGCATTTTTTGCATATTTTGGCCTCTTCTATGGCCCCCAGCTACTCACCTGTTGCACCCAGACAGGCAGGGACCCTAGTGGGCATTGACTTTGACCTCTGCGTGGGTTCAGCACCCACCTTTTCCCACCAGAGGGCAGCGAGAGCTCAACTCCAATCTCAGGCTTTTTTAAACAGCTATTTTAACAGTTTTTGCCCTTTTTGACCCCCTGTCAGTATTTTTTCGACCCCAGCCTCCGGTGGGCCGTCCGGGCATGAATTTCAGACAGTTTGACCACCTTTAGCCTCTTCTGTTTGCAGCCATTTGCTCCATTTTGGGCGTTTTCAGCTTTCAGGGGGCTTTTTTTTTAAACTGGCTACCTGGAATT
>NW_027468688.1:17500-20000 GCF_046254945.1 Alosa pseudoharengus
ACTCCTCTCCCACACACACACACACACACACACACACACACACACACAGCAGTTGAAGGCCCATAGGAGCAGACACACTCCTCTCCCACCCCAGCACAGTCCACACACACACACACACACACACAGCAGTTGAAGGCCCACAGGAGCAGACACACTCCTCTCCCACCCCAGCACAGTCCACACACACACACACACACAGCAGTTGAAGGCCCACAGGAGCAGACACACTCCTCTCCCACCCCAGCACAGTCCACACACACACACACACAGCAGTTGAAGGCCCATAGGAGCAGACACACTCCTCTCCCACCCCAGCACAGTCCACACACACACACACACACACACACACACACACACACAGCAGTTGAAGGCCCAAAGGAGCAGACACACTCCTCTCCCACACACACACACACACACACACAGCAGTTGAAGGCCCATAGGAGCAGACACACTCCTCTCCCACCCCAGCACAGTCCACACACACACACACACACACACACACACAGCAGTTGAAGGCCCATAGGAGCAGACACACTCCTCTCCCACCCCAGCACAGTCCACACACACACACACACACACACACACACAGCAGTTGAAGGCCCATAGGAGCAGGCCACACACCTCTCCCACCCCAGCACAGTCCACACACACACACACACACACACACACACACACACACACACACACACACACACACACACACACACACAGCAGTTGAAGGCCCAAAGGAGCAGACACACTCCTCTCCCACACACACACACACACACACACACACACACACACAGCAGTTGAAGGCCCATAGGAGCAGACACACTCCTCTCCCACCCCAGCACAGTCCACACACACACACACACACACACCCACCCACAAACACACACACACACACAGCAGTTGAAGGCCCATAGGAGCAGACACACTCCTCTCCCACCCCAGCACAGTCCACACACACACACACACACACACACACACACACACACACACACACAGCAGTTGAAGGCCCAAAGGAGCAGACACACTCCTCTCCCACACACACACACACACACACACACACACACACACACAGCAGTTGAAGGCCCATAGGAGCAGACACACTCCTCTCCCACCCCAGCACAGTCCACACACACACACACACACACACAGCAGTTGAAGGCCCACAGGAGCAGACACACTCCTCTCCCACCCCAGCACAGTCCACACACACACACACACACAGCAGTTGAAGGCCCACAGGAGCAGACACACTCCTCTCCCACCCCAGCACAGTCCACACACACACACACACAGCAGTTGAAGGCCCATAGGAGCAGACACACTCCTCTCCCACCCCAGCACAGTCCACACACACACACACACACACACACACACACACACACAGCAGTTGAAGGCCCAAAGGAGCAGACACACTCCTCTCCCACACACACACACACACACACACAGCAGTTGAAGGCCCATAGGAGCAGACACACTCCTCTCCCACCCCAGCACAGTCCACACACACACACACACACACACACACACACAGCAGTTGAAGGCCCATAGGAGCAGACACACTCCTCTCCCACCCCAGCACAGTCCACACACACACACACACACAGCAGTTGAAGGCCCACAGGAGCAGACACACTCCTCTCCCACCCCAGCACAGTCCACACACACACACACACAGCAGTTGAAGGCCCATAGGAGCAGACACACTCCTCTCCCACCCCAGCACAGTCCACACACACACACACACACACACACACACACACACACAGCAGTTGAAGGCCCAAAGGAGCAGACACACTCCTCTCCCACACACACACACACACACACACAGCAGTTGAAGGCCCATAGGAGCAGACACACTCCTCTCCCACCCCAGCACAGTCCACACACACACACACACACACACACACACAGCAGTTGAAGGCCCATAGGAGCAGACACACTCCTCTCACACCCCAGCACAGTCCACACACACACACACACACACACACACACAGCAGTTGAAGGCCCATAGGAGCAGGCCACACACCTCTCCCACCCCAGCACAGTCCACACACACACACACACACACACACACACACACACACACACACACACACACACACACACACACACACAGCAGTTGAAGGCCCAAAGGAGCAGACACACTCCTCTCCCACACACACACACACACACACACACACACACACACAGCAGTTGAAGGCCCATAGGAGCAGACACACTCCTCTCCCACCCCAGCACAGTCCACACACACACACACACACACACCCACCCACAAACACACACACACACACAGCAGTTGAAGGCCCATAGGAGCAGACACACTCCTCTCCCACCCCAGCACAGTCCACACACACACACACACACACACACACACACACACACACACACACAGCAGTTGAAGGCCCAAAGGAGCAGACACACTCCTCTCCCACACACACACACACACACACACACACACACACACACAGCAGTTGAAGGCCCATAGGAGCAGACACACTCCTCTCCCACC
>NW_027468688.1:30000-32000 GCF_046254945.1 Alosa pseudoharengus
TTATTCTATCTTTTTTTACATTTTGCCCATTTTTACACATTTTCAGCCCAGCTTCCATGCACCTCTATAGGCATGATTTTTACACATTTTGGCCATTTTTGGACACTTTTCTGGGCAGCCTTTTCATCCATTTTGGGGCTTTTTGGGGGGTTTTGGCCTGTTTCTGGCCCTGATGGAGACACAGAGAGGAGGTTTTTTTCAACATTGGGAGCCTTTTTACACATTTTGCCCATTTTCCCCCCCAGCTTGGGGGCACTTTCCTGGGCAGGGATTTCAACCACTTTGGCCAGTTTTGACCTCTCTCTGGCCAGCCCCCCCACACTTTTTGACCACATTCTCCTGCGGGGGCCTTGTTTTTTCTACGGGGGCTACTATTCCCAGCCATTTTTGGGGTCGCCACGGCGAAGGGGGGGGGACTTTTTTGGGCATTTTTTGCATATTTTGGCCTCTTCTATGGCCCCCAGCTACTCACCTGTTGCACCCAGACAGGCAGGGACCCTAGTGGGCATTGACTTTGACCTCTGCGTGGGTTCAGCACCCACCTTTTCCCACCAGAGGGCAGCGAGAGCTCAACTCCAATCTCAGGCTTTTTTAAACAGCTATTTTAACAGTTTTTGCCCTTTTTGACCCCCTGTCAGTATTTTTTCGACCCCAGCCTCCGGTGGGCCGTCCGGGCATGAATTTCAGACAGTTTGACCACCTTTAGCCTCTTCTGTTTGCAGCCATTTGCTCCATTTTGGGCGTTTTCAGCTTTCAGGGGGCTTTTTTTTTAAACTGGCTACCTGGAATTCAGAGGCTTGCCCTGCAGGGCTGGGAGAGGCCTGGGGATGAGTGCTTGTGCTCAGACGGGCTCAACTTGGGCCTAGGAGCAGGGAGAGACACACAGGGCTGTGCTAGACCCCCCCCAGCACGCACAGCCACACACACGCACACACGCGCGCGCAGGAGATAGAGAGGGACAGAGAGAGGGGCCTGTTGCTCACACAGGCTCCAGCTGCTCACAGAGGCCCTAACTTGGGCCTAGATGCTTGTAGAGACACAGAGAGCTGTGCTAGACCCACTGCAGACCCCTCACACCCACACACCCCCACCCACCCACCCCCCCCACACACACACACACACACACATAGGCCCCTATTGCTCACACAGGCTCCAGCTGCTCAGAGAGGCCCTGACTTGGGCCTAGATGCTTGGATAGACACAGAGAGCTGTGCTAGACCCACTGCAGACCCCTCACACACACACACACAACCAGCCACCCACCCACCCACCCACCCACACACACACACACACACACATAGGCCCCTATTGCTCACACTGGCTCCAGCTGCTCAGAGAGGCCCCAACTTGGGCCTAGATGCTTGTAGAGACACAGAGAGCTGTGCTAGACCCACTGCAGCACCCCCACACACACACAGCCACCCCCCCCCCACACACACAGGCTCCAGCTGCTCACATAGGCCCCAGCTTAGGCTGAGGCCTTGCCAGAGGCCTACTAGCTACTGCTGACCTCTGACTTGACCCCTGATGCTAGGAAAGACACAGAGAGCTGTGCTAGACCCACTGCAGCACCCACAGCCACACACACACACGCGCGCGCGCGCACACACACAGAGAGGGAGAGAGAGAGGGGCCTGTTGCTCACACAGGCTCCAGCTGCTCACAGAGGCCCCAACTTGGGCCTAGCTGCTTGTAGAGACACAGAGAGCTGTGCTAGACCCACTGCAGCACCCCGCCACACACACACACCCACCCACAGGCCCCAGCTGCTCACATAGGCTCCAACTTAGGCTGAGGCCTTGTGAGAGGCCTACTAGCTACTGCTGACCTCTGACTTGACCCCTGATGCTTGGAGAGGCTTGGGGAAGAGTGCTTGTGCTCACACAGGCTGCAGCTACTCACAGAGGCTCCAACTTGGGCTGAGGCCTTGTCAGAGGCCTACTAGCTACAGCTTGACCTCTGGTTTGACCCCTGATGCTTGGAGAGGCACAGAGAGGCCT
>NW_027468689.1:2500-177500 GCF_046254945.1 Alosa pseudoharengus
CCTAACCCTAACCCTAACCCTAACCCTAACCCTAACCCTAACCCTAACCCTAACCCTAACCCTAACCCTAACCCTAACCCTAACCCTAACCCTAACCCTAACCCTAACCCTAACCCTAACCTAACCCTAACCCTAACCCTAACCCTAACCCTAACCCTAACCCTAACCCTAACCCTAACCCTAACCCTAACCCTAACCCTAACCCTAACCCTAACCCTAACCTAACCCTAACCCTAACCCTAACCCTAACCCTAACCCTAACCCTACCCTAACCCTAACCCTAACCCTAACCCTAACCCTAACCCTAACCCTAACCCTAACCCTAACCCTAACCCTAACCCTAACCCTAACCCTAACCCTAACCCTAACCCTAACCCTAACCCTAACCCTAACCCTAACCCTAACCCTAACCCTAACCCTAACCCTAACCCTAACCCTAACCCTAACCCTAACCCTAACCCTAACCCTAACCCTAACCCTAACCCTAACCCTAACCCTAACCCTAACCCTAACCCTAACCCTAACCCTAACCCTAACCCTAACCCTAACCCTAACCCTAACCCTAACCCTAACCCTAACCCTAACCCTAACCCTAACCCTAACCCTAACCCTAACCCTAACCCTAACCCTAACCCTAACCCTAACCCTAACCCTAACCCTAACCCTAACCCTAACCCTAACCCTAACCCTAACCCTAACCCTAACCCTAACCCTAACCCTAACCCTAACCCTAACCCTAACCCTAACCCTAACCCTAACCCTAACCCTAACCCTAACCCTAACCCTAACCCTAACCCTAACCCTAACCCTAACCCTAACCCTAACCCTAACCCTAACCCTAACCCTAACCCTAACCCTAACCCTAACCCTAACCCTAACCCTAACCCTAACCCTAACCCTAACCCTAACCCTAACCCTAACCCTAACCCTAACCCTAACCCTAACCCTAACCCTAACCCTAACCCTAACCCTAACCCTAACCCTAACCCTAACCCTAACCCTAACCCTAACCCTAACCCTAACCCTAACCCTAACCCTAACCCTAACCCTAACCCTAACCCTAACCCTAACCCTAACCCTAACCCTAACCCTAACCCTAACCCTAACCCTAACCCTAACCCTAACCCTAACCCTAACCCTAACCCTAACCCTAACCCTAACCCTAACCCTAACCCTAACCCTAACCCTAACCCTAACCCTAACCCTAACCCTAACCCTAACCCTAACCCTAACCCTAACCCTAACCCTAACCCTAACCCTAACCCTAACCCTAACCCTAACCCTAACCCTAACCCTAACCCTAACCCTAACCCTAACCCTAACCCTAACCCTAACCCTAACCCTAACCCTAACCCTAACCCTAACCCTAACCCTAACCCTAACCCTAACCCTAACCCTAACCCTAACCCTAACCCTAACCCTAACCCTAACCCTAACCCTAACCCTAACCCTAACCCTAACCCTAACCCTAACCCTAACCCTAACCCTAACCCTAACCCTAACCCTAACCCTAACCCTAACCCTAACCCTAACCCTAACCCTAACCCTAACCCTAACCCTAACCCTAACCCTAACCCTAACCCTAACCCTAACCCTAACCCTAACCCTAACCCTAACCCTAACCCTAACCCTAACCCTAACCCTAACCCTAACCCTAACCCTAACCCTAACCCTAACCCTAACCCTAACCCTAACCCTAACCCTAACCCTAACCCTAACCCTAACCCTAACCCTAACCCTAACCCTAACCCTAACCCTAACCCTAACCCTAACCCTAACCCTAACCCTAACCCTAACCCTAACCCTAACCCTAACCCTAACCCTAACCCTAACCCTAACCCTAACCCTAACCCTAACCCTAACCCTAACCCTAACCCTAACCCTAACCCTAACCCTAACCCTAACCCTAACCCTAACCCTAACCCTAACCCTAACCCTAACCCTAACCCTAACCCTAACCCTAACCCTAACCCTAACCCTAACCCTAACCCTAACCCTAACCCTAACCCTAACCCTAACCCTAACCCTAACCCTAACCCTAACCCTAACCCTAACCCTAACCCTAACCCTAACCCTAACCCTAACCCTAACCCTAACCCTAACCCTAACCCTAACCCTAACCCTAACCCTAACCCTAACCCTAACCCTAACCCTAACCCTAACCCTAACCCTAACCCTAACCCTAACCCTAACCCTAACCCTAACCCTAACCCTAACCCTAACCCTAACCCTAACCCTAACCCTAACCCTAACCCTAACCCTAACCCTAACCCTAACCCTAACCCTAACCCTAACCCTAACCCTAACCCTAACCCTAACCCTAACCCTAACCCTAACCCTAACCCTAACCCTAACCCTAACCCTAACCCTAACCCTAACCCTAACCCTAACCCTAACCCTAACCCTAACCCTAACCCTAACCCTAACCCTAACCCTAACCCTAACCCTAACCCTAACCCTAACCCTAACCCTAACCCTAACCCTAACCCTAACCCTAACCCTAACCCTAACCCTAACCCTAACCCTAACCCTAACCCTAACCCTAACCCTAACCCTAACCCTAACCCTAACCCTAACCCTAACCCTAACCCTAACCCTAACCCTAACCCTAACCCTAACCCTAACCCTAACCCTAACCCTAACCCTAACCCTAACCCTAACCCTAACCCTAACCCTAACCCTAACCCTAACCCTAACCCTAACCCTAACCCTAACCCTAACCCTAACCCTAACCCTAACCCTAACCCTAACCCTAACCCTAACCCTAACCCTAACCCTAACCCTAACCCTAACCCTAACCCTAACCCTAACCCTAACCCTAACCCTAACCCTAACCCTAACCCTAACCCTAACCCTAACCCTAACCCTAACCCTAACCCTAACCCTAACCCTAACCCTAACCCTAACCCTAACCCTAACCCTAACCCTAACCCTAACCCTAACCCTAACCCTAACCCTAACCCTAACCCTAACCCTAACCCTAACCCTAACCCTAACCCTAACCCTAACCCTAACCCTAACCCTAACCCTAACCCTAACCCTAACCCTAACCCTAACCCTAACCCTAACCCTAACCCTAACCCTAACCCTAACCCTAACCCTAACCCTAACCCTAACCCTAACCCTAACCCTAACCCTAACCCTAACCCTAACCCTAACCCTAACCCTAACCCTAACCCTAACCCTAACCCTAACCCTAACCCTAACCCTAACCCTAACCCTAACCCTAACCCTAACCCTAACCCTAACCCTAACCCTAACCCTAACCCTAACCCTAACCCTAACCCTAACCCTAACCCTAACCCTAACCCTAACCCTAACCCTAACCCTAACCCTAACCCTAACCCTAACCCTAACCCTAACCCTAACCCTAACCCTAACCCTAACCCTAACCCTAACCCTAACCCTAACCCTAACCCTAACCCTAACCCTAACCCTAACCCTAACCCTAACCCTAACCCTAACCCTAACCCTAACCCTAACCCTAACCCTAACCCTAACCCTAACCCTAACCCTAACCCTAACCCTAACCCTAACCCTAACCCTAACCCTAACCCTAACCCTAACCCTAACCCTAACCCTAACCCTAACCCTAACCCTAACCCTAACCCTAACCCTAACCCTAACCCTAACCCTAACCCTAACCCTAACCCTAACCCTAACCCTAACCCTAACCCTAACCCTAACCCTAACCCTAACCCTAACCCTAACCCTAACCCTAACCCTAACCCTAACCCTAACCCTAACCCTAACCCTAACCCTAACCCTAACCCTAACCCTAACCCTAACCCTAACCCTAACCCTAACCCTAACCCTAACCCTAACCCTAACCCTAACCCTAACCCTAACCCTAACCCTAACCCTAACCCTAACCCTAACCCTAACCCTAACCCTAACCCTAACCCTAACCCTAACCCTAACCCTAACCCTAACCCTAACCCTAACCCTAACCCTAACCCTAACCCTAACCCTAACCCTAACCCTAACCCTAACCCTAACCCTAACCCTAACCCTAACCCTAACCCTAACCCTAACCCTAACCCTAACCCTAACCCTAACCCTAACCCTAACCCTAACCCTAACCCTAACCCTAACCCTAACCCTAACCCTAACCCTAACCCTAACCCTAACCCTAACCCTAACCCTAACCCTAACCCTAACCCTAACCCTAACCCTAACCCTAACCCTAACCCTAACCCTAACCCTAACCCTAACCCTAACCCTAACCCTAACCCTAACCCTAACCCTAACCCTAACCCTAACCCTAACCCTAACCCTAACCCTAACCCTAACCCTAACCCTAACCCTAACCCTAACCCTAACCCTAACCCTAACCCTAACCCTAACCCTAACCCTAACCCTAACCCTAACCCTAACCCTAACCCTAACCCTAACCTAACCCTAACGTGAGTCCCAACATCGTTGGGGCCGCGGATTCATTCCCCTAACCTAACCCTAACCCTAACCCTAACCCAAGGTCAAAGGTCAAAGGTCAAAGGTCAAACTACTCCCTTACCATACCCTTGTCCAAACCCTAACCATTCGTCCAACATATTTCCATTGTGTTTCCATTCAAACACATTTTCTTTCATAACTCTCGAACCCTACCCCTAGTGGCGAAATGGATGGGTGCAATTGTAAGTCATTTTCAAAGATCTATCCACTCAAACAGTAAAAAAAATTTGTATGGGGAAAAAAAAAAGTTCACTACAAATGTGTGCCATTCGACTCAGAATCACCTAAAACGTACTCCTATACACTTTCTGGGGGAACTTTTTTCAAAACCCACTTTGGACTTAGAAGAATTTTTGATTTTTCCCATTCATTTCAATGGGGAAACTAAAAACGGCTATAACTTCCGAACGAAAGGTGATAGGTCAAATATTTTCTTTTCCGCCTCCCCAAAACCGGCCACGAGGAAGCCGGGGAACTTGTCCGCTTCTCTCTACGACCTTCCGTTCTCGAGATATAAGGATTTTAAGGTTTATTTCCGGTTTTTAACCAACTTCCGGTCATCACAGGAAGTCGAGAGTGGTCTCAAATGGTCCGGCACCAAAAAAGGAAGGGATGGGACTTGGTTTCAAGTCTCTAGCACCTTCCTGTCTTGACTTACAAGACGATCGGCACTTGTTCCGATCTTGCCGTTACCCCCTATCCTTTAGTGTTTTAGTTTTAGACTGGACGATTTGATCCTCACCCTCAACACCCACATACCCCATACCTCAATGGCAGAACAGATTCATACAGGCCTGCTATGCAGGAGACTAGGGTTCAATTCCCAAGGAATGTTTTGACCAATATACCACAACTCCAATCCTTGTTGCCTGCACCTTCCTCCTAATACTAAACCTAACCCTAACCCTAACCCTAACCCTAACCCTACCCCTAGTGGCGAAATGGATGGGTGCAATTGTAAGTCATTTTCAAAGATCTATCCACTCAAACAGTAAAAAAAATTTGTATGGGGAAAAAAAAAAGTTCACTACAAATGTGTGCCATTCGACTCAGAATCACCTAAAACGTACTCCTATACACTTTCTGGGGGAACTTTTTTCAAAACCCACTTTGGACTTAGAAGAATTTTTGATTTTTCCCATTCATTTCAATGGGGAAACTAAAAACGGCTATAACTTCCGAACGAAAGGTGATAGGTCAAATATTTTCTTTTCCGCCTCCCCAAAACCGGCCACGAGGAAGCCGGGGAACTTGTCCGCTTCTCTCTACGACCTTCCGTTCTCGAGATATAAGGATTTTAAGTTTTATTTCCTGTTTTAAAAATACTTCCGGTCATCGGAGGAAGTCGAGGGTGGTCTCTATCGAAAGGTCCGGCCCTTAGGTATACAGGGCACTTGGTCTGAAGTCTCTATGACCTTCCTATCCGGAGTTATGGCTATTAGACGCGAGGGTGAGATATTAGATGGGCGTCTAATAGGTAGTTTTAAGCCTATAACCTAACCCTAACCCTAACCATATGAGCCTTATTTGCCACAGTGGCATATGTGGAACTATTCCAAATTGTAGTGTAGCTTTTATGGAATTTTACTAATTCGGCTCTATCTTCCTCATTTAAAGTCCAAAAAGGCTGGAAATCACTTTAAATTAATCTTTGTCCCTTCCGCATATTAAAAAAAATATGTTTTATTGGGTGATATTTGCACTTAATTAACAAAATAAACTCTTTTTCCAAACATGATTTTGTTTGGAATGATTTTTGATTTTGCCATTCCATTTTTTTTCCACTAGGTGGCAGTACGAGATCACGAATACATGACATTTAATTTTTCCACTAGGTGGCAGTACGAGATCACGAATACATGAAATTGAATTTTTCCCCTATCCACCCTGACGGACGCAAACTCTCCAAATACAGTCACTTTCCAGGAATTATTCCTGGTTCTCAGTCTTAGAGTGGGCACCTCTCCACTTACCTTACCCAACTGAAGCACACCCTCCAGGGCTTTGTGACTGGAGCATGTAGTCAACTTCCAGGAATGATTCCTGGTTGTCAGTGTTAAGCTAGACACCTCTCCACGTACCCTACCTGACTGCGGGGAAATGAGCACTCAAAGTCGGGGAGTTGATATTCCGGAATATGCACATCCAAATTCCAACCTCTTGACTTAGATACAAGGTAGGTAGGCACTCTCTATCACATGTCTGCGGGAAATGAGCACTCAAAGTCGGGGAGTTGATATTCTGGATGTGCACTTCCACAGTCCATCTTTCTGACTTAGGGACCCTCCACTGCAGGTCTGCGGGGAAATTAGCACCTAAAGTCGGGGAGTTTATATTCCGGAATGTGCACATCCAACTACTTGTACCTTCAGTGAATAGACATAAGGTAATAGGTTGAATTCCTGGAAGTAGATGCTGCTTTGTCGGAAATATGTCCTTATACTCCAAATGACACACATTTGGCATTCATTTTCAAAATAACTTTTTTTAAATTTTTTTTTCAATGTCAGGTTGAATTCCTGGAAGTAGATGCTGCTTTTGTTGGAAATATGTCTTTGTACTCCAAATGACACACATTTGCCATTCATTTTCAAAATACATTTTTTTGTTTCTTTTCCCCATTCCCGGAATACCACCTACCCAACTTTGGGTGCTCATTTCTGGGCAGACATTCAGTGGAGGGTCCCTTCCTTCCTTTATTTCCAACAAAGCAACGTCAACTTCCAGGAATCAAACCTGGTTCTCACTCTTAAATGCTGCATTATTAAGGGGAATACATGTCTCAGTTTTCAAAGCTGATTTATTTTTTTTATTTTTTCATTAGTTTTTATTTTCTTTTACAGTGATCATTTTTTTTTTGTATCTGTCTTTTTATTTGAACATTGAAACACTGAACCACACAAAGGCAAACTGAAAAGGTAAACACATTTAAGCATTTTCACACTTGGGGTGAACTTTCTCGGACGCTAAGGCTGACTTGACGAAACCCCCATTTTCACATCGTCCTCGGGGGTCGGTGAGCTCGGGCGTGACGTGGGGCCACCCGGAGGCTGCCAAAGCCCGGTCTGGGTGCCTTCTGACGTCTTCTTCTCCGGAGGTCCTCCCCAGTCTGGACATCCGCTCTCCGTGTCTCCCAGCTTCTGGCCTGCACCGGGCACCGGGTCTTTTCCCTCGCCGCCTTCTGGCCCCTTCGGCATCGGGTCTTGTAGCTTCTCGCCTTCCTTCACCTTTGGCATCGGGTCTTGCAGCTTCTCGCCTTCCTTCACCTTTGGATTGTGTGTTCTGGCTGGCTTCTCCATCTCTTTTTCTGCATGTGGTCAGTAACGCTGGGGACCTTGTATTTATACCCTGTCGAGGCTGGGAGGGGCGTGGCTTTGAGGGAGGAGGAGCAAGCCATTGCAATTCTGGCATTCATGCAATTCATGTACATATCCAGGACTGCAACTTCCACTTCCAAAAAAGCTACCACTTTTTAGACTATGTTCATTGCAATTATGGTTATAGGTCACTATTGGCATGATAATAATGAACACAAAACATTTGTTGCAATTATCCATGCATTTTATTCGTACATTCATCCCAAATGGAGTTGTCAAAGATAAATATCATGCTTTTTTAATCATAATGCGAACTCGGTTCCGAATATTTTCAATGGAGAGTTCCATCTTACTGCACATCCGTAGCAATTCTGGGTTTCTCCGTAGACCATCACGTATGTTCTTCTTGCTGGCGATTTTATTCTGGATGTCATGTTGAAAGACAATCCTGAGCATTGCAAGTAATTCTGGTGTAAAGTGGAGTTTTCTTTTGTAACCCTGAAGACGTTAAAATGTAAGTCAGTGCTTAACAGAGGTCAAATACAATTAGCATTACTCAATCTCTACTTACATCTGTGTGGACTCTTTCAGGAAGGGTTGGCTTGTGAGAATGGCACTTTTTCTTTTTTGCAGGATCTCCGTGTGTTTCCCCCCCTTTTTCTTCCACCTTCTTTGACTTCTTTGCCTTCTTCAGGTCCACATTCTTGCTCTCTTTTGGCATTACTTTTGTCTTCTTTTCTCTGCTGCTTTTCTGAGGCTTCTGATCTATTTTGTTCCCACCAGACTTCTTCAACATGCTCTGGCTATGGGTTTTCTTTCTTTTTCTGGATTTGGGATCGTGGATGGTATTACCAGCCTAAGGTGACAGTACATGACAGTACATGAGGATGTATATGTCTGAATGTACATTTGCATTCCCTATATATCACATTGACTGGACCACTCTACTCACCACGATCACTTTCTGGAAGTAAATCTCCTGTGTTAGGGACATGAAACTTTGTTCCAGCAGGTCTTCCTCGAGGTCACTCTCGCTGCACTCCAACTTGATCTCCCCAAGTTGGATGGTTACAGGATGTAACTGGAAAGGAAGCACAGCACATTGCATTGCATCGTTCCAGGAATTCCGTCCCATCTCCAGGAATTCCACTCCGTTTACAGGAATTCTACTAATCTTTTCTTTCTCACTGCTTCTGTCCAACAATACATTAGTTGTAAGCATAACACATTAAAAGCAACAGCTGATTCCCCAGAAACAACATGCAGTAATTCTATTCACCTCACTCACTGCTTGTTCTGGCTGCTGGCAAGATGGAACAACCTCTGAGGTGAGGCCAGCTTCCTTCCTTACCAAATCATCAGAAGCTGTGTTGTTTACCTGTCCAAAAGGGATGAAGTCTGCTCGTAAGATGGGCCAGTGTTTGTGGCCATGAGACCCTGGGTCACAAAATCCACAACTACTTCCAGGAATTCTACTTACAGCATCCAATTGCTTGACGTTGATTTTCATGCAATCCGTCAGCATCACCACGGCCCTGGAATACTCCTTGCGCTTCACGCCTCCCCTTTGCCGCTTCTTGGCGCCCCTGGTGCCGATCATTGTCACCAGTCGTCGCGTGCAACACTGTCTACAGTGGATCTCAACCGAGAGAACAGCAGTATTTATAGTTGCAACTCAAATGACATCATCATGCAACAGCCAATGGCGTTAGCTTCAAAACTATCAACCTCTGACTGTCAACTTCCAGGAATTCAACTTGGTTCTCATCCATGAGCAGCTCTCTCCACTGGGCTCGCGGTACCCAATTGAGGCTTGGCCTCACAGCACTGGGATTCACTGCCTAAGGTCAACTGACATAAAAATCCAGGAATTCAACCCCCAAAGGACATTCCAGGAATTCAACCCGCAAAGGAAATTCAAGAAGTCATACACAAGCATTTCTTTGAAATAAAAGTTTATTTGATGTATCCATTTGAGTAGAGAAGGTAGATTGTGATCATATAGATTGCCAGAAGCAGGGACGCAGCCACCATCACACCGATGAAGGTGACAGGGTCCGGGTCACAGGATCTGAAAGAAAATGCTCCGTTTTAGGTTGAATTAAGAATCTATCTGTCTTAATACCTCAGTTCTCAAAATGGAATTACTGTTACCTCCTTTCCTGATCTGGGATCACCACAGCTGGAACTCGCGCTGGCAAGTTGGAAGTTGGACGTGGCGATTCCGGAATGTTACTCACCCGCACTGTAAAGACGATGGTCAAATAAACCTAGTCGCATGAAATGAATACGTGCAAAGGGAACAATTCCAAATGTTTGACATTGCTTGCAAATACCTGACATTTCCATCTTCTTTGTCGTCCTCCACTTTCTTCTTCTGTCTGCTCTCCTCTCCATAGGGACTAACATTGAAATTTACTGTGTGATCTCCTATATATACCCTTGGTGTCAATGACATCGATCGCCATGAACCAATCAACGATCAATCCATAATTTCAACCTCATTTTCCATGTTTTCTACATGTAATTCCACACTTTCCACACACAGTCAAACCTAACCTCACATTCTTTTGGCTCTTTACATGCCTGGTGGAGGAAGTTGGAAGTCCACATTCCTGGAATATCACCTACCCAACTTAGGATGCTCATTTCCCCGCAGACATCATGGAGTGGAAACTGGAAGTCCACATTCCTGGAATATCACCTAGTCCACTTTGAAAGTCTGCGGGGAATAGAGCACCCAGTGGAGGGTCCCTGCCAGGATCTATGTGTAAAAGTGAGAATTTGGATGGGCACATTCCTGGAATATCACTTACCGTGTGTGTGTGTCTGTGTGTGTGTCTGTGTGTGTGTGTGTGTGTGTGTGTGTGTGTGTGTGTGTGTGTGTGTGTGTGTGTGTGTGTGCGCTATTCCCTGCAGATTTTCAGTGGAGGGTCCCTGCCAGCCAGGATCTATGTCTAAAGAAAAGTTGGAATTTGGATGGGCACATTCCTGGAATATCACCTAGTCCACTTTGAAAGTCTGCGGGGAATAGAGCACCCACCCAGTGGAGAGGGTCCCTGCCAGGATCTATGTGTAAAAGTGAGAATTTGGATGGGCACATTCCTGGAATATCACTTACCGTGTGTGTGTGTGTGTGTGTGTGTGTGTGTGCGCTATTCCCTGCAGATTTTCAGTGGAGGGTCCCTGCCAGCCAGGATCTATGTCTAAAGAAAAGTTGGAATTTGGATGGGCACATTCCTGGAATATCACCTAGTCCACTTTGAAAGTCTGCGGGGAATAGAGCACCCAGTGGAGAGGGTCCCTGCCAGGATCTATGTCTAAAAGTGAGAATTTGGATGTGCACATTCCTGGAATATCACCTACCCGACAGGTATTCTACCTCCTAAGACCTCCATGGGGAAACAACCAAAGACCCATGGCCTGGAAAGGAGGTTTTATTTTTTTTCCAACAAAGACACTTTGGATTCCAGGTATTGCACCTACACTAAGACCCAATTGGTGAAAAGGAACAGAAACATTGACTTAGATTTTGCAGAGGTTTTTGCTTTTTGAAAAGGAGCTTTTTCCAACAAAGACACTTTGGATTCCAGGTATTGCACCTACTAAGACCCAAATGTTAAAAAGAAAAGGCAACATTGACTTTTACATATTTGAATGACTGAAAGATTCAAATGGTGAAGTTCAAAATATACTTTATTTATATTACAATTTTAAGCACGAAATAAATAAAAAAATAAATACACATTTTAAATAAATTCTAAATACTACTTACTACTACTACTACTACTAATGAACAGTTGAACAGTAACTAAAAAACCCTACCCTACCCTAAGCTTCTGTTTCTGACCCTGAACTTGAACCTGACTGTGGCACACCATCAGAACCAGACTCTGAGCCTGTGGACCCAGTTCCAGACCGAGACCCCCCATTTGAACTTGATTGAGACCCCCCATCAGAACCTGACCCAGACCCCCCATCAGAACCTGACCCAGACCCCCCATCAGAACCTGACCCAGACCCCCCATCAGAGTCAGACTGGGAACCCCCATCAGATTCCCCAGGACCCTGGTCTTCCTCCTCCTCCTCAGCCCTCTGTGTGTCTCTCTCTGCAGGACCCTGGACTTCCTCCTCCACCACCTCAGGTGCCTCAGCCCTCTGTGTGTCTCTCTCTGCAGGACCCTGGACTTCCTCCTCCACCACCTCAGGTGCCTCAGCCCTCTGTGTGTCTCTCTCTGCAGGACCCTGGACTTCCTCCTCCTCCTCAGCCCTCTGTGTGTCTCTCTCTGCAGGACCCTGGACTTCCTCCTCCTCCAGCTCAGGTGCCTCAGCCCTCTGTGTGTCTCTCTCTGCAGGACCCTGGACTTCCTCCATCTCCACCTCAGGTGCCTCAGCCCTCTGTGTCTCTCTCTCTGCAGGACCCTGGACTTCCTCATCCATCTGCTCCTCCATCTCCTGTGCCTCAGCCCCCTGTCTCTCTCCCTCTGTAGGAGCCTGGACCCTGGACCCTGGCACCACTGCCTGCATTGCTGATTTGTCAAATTTGAAAAGCCGTCTTGAAATAAATGTGTTAGGGTTAGCAAACAGCATTATGCAATGGTTACACTCTAAAACACTTGCCTTGTCTTCCCTGTGCCACCTTTACTGAATCCATCAGAGACTTGAGGATGTCAAGGCGAATGGTTCTTGCTTCTCTCGCTGTGATCTCCTGCCCGACCACATAGAACTTTGACGCCGTCTTGGGGTCGTGGCACATGCTTTTATTGATCGTGGTCCTCTTCTGAGGGTCCAGGCTCCTGTCAGTCTGCAGGTAAGTAGGAGAACATTTTCACCGATGGCAACAGGCATGTATATCATTGGAAATGTATGCTCTTTTACAGAATAGCCACCATTGACAAAGGCAACTCACCCAGGTTGACACTGCCGTCCTGATGTCACCTATTGAAGGTGACCCCGGCAGCCCGAAATCTTTCCAGACCCTGGTGAAGTGGAATCCCGCCCGCTCCATCTCCGTGCCATTCCTGGTAAAGAACAACTTGTCCGGGTCGTTAGAGTATCCCGGTAAGCTGGGCCTCACCTCCAAAAAGGCCCTGAGGTTCTCCATGGTCTTCCCCGACACGGCGACGGTGGCAGGCCCAAATGCCTCCCGAGTTTTATGATCGGGTACCTGAGAAAGTAAAGCATATAGATCTGGCAATCCCCCTGGAACAATTTAGGGTTAAGAGCCTTGCAAAAAAGCAATGTACTCACTCTGACAATGAAGGTCTTTTTGTGGGCCTCGGCATCCTCGACATCTTTCGCCGTCATGCCCACAAACACGCACTTCCTCTGGCCCGTGGTGCACACCATCGCGCCGACCAGGAGTCCGACCACCCTGTTCAGGAAGGCGGCTTTCTTTGGAGTGGCCTTCAGGTCCTTTATGGCCTCTGGCAGAATGGATTCAGCGAGGCCTATGAAGTTTAAGATGTCCTGGCCAGGGACAAGTTTAGCTGTGGAAAAAAGATAGACAGACAGATAGATAGATGCATTATTGATCCCCAAGGGGAAATTCAACAAGATGGGTTACACAAGATCACAGAGTCTAAAAAAGTCCTGTGTACACTTTGCATTGAAACATACCACTTTTCTGTCTTTTGTATTCAATTCTTTGTTGTACAACATTGGCCCCTAGGGCCTTCTTCCAGCTTGCCAGCCTGTGCAATATGTAGCCTATCCCATTTGCAGTCATCCTGACTTTGGGGACATTGCTCACCCTCACAAATTTTAGGAAAGCCTCAATGTCCGAGATGATATGTTTTTGGCTGGTTGCCTTCAGCCTCTCATTAAGACTTTTGAGGTATCTGATAACAAAGCAATTCAATTGATGAGGAAAACTCTTAAGTAATTCGTGTAATGACTTGTATTTGGCGGGATCAAATGACAGCTACATACCTAGTCAACTTTTGGATGTCAGCCAAAAAGTTCAGGCTCTTATTAATGTCCCCCTGCGTCCCTGACATGTGCAAGAGGAATTGTTTCACATAAGCCCTTCTCTGTCTAATGTTTCTTTGTCTCTTCCGGGAATTTTCAGGCCCTACCAGGCTGGCCTCAAACAGGTCCAACAGATGGTCTAGCAAAAAACAATGTTGGTATAAACAAATATGTGCATGGATGTACAACTCAGGTAAGTCCTCCAGTCTATCTATCTACCTATCTATCTATCTATCTATCTATCTGAAGAAGGTAACACCAGTAATACTCACCTAGGTTGGGTGTGAGGCTCCCACTAGCAGTTGATGGGCCTGCAGCTTCACCTTGGTTGGGTGTGAGGCTCCCACTAGAGGTTGATGGGCCTGCAGCTGTTATTGGAGGGCCTGGAGCCTGTGTGGATGATGACTCTGGTGCCTCTGTGGATGACTCTGAATCATCTGACTCAGGGTCTGGAGCATCTGACTCACGGTCTGGAGCATCCGAGTCAGGGTCTGGAGCCTCTGTCGATGACTCGGGAGCATCGGAGGCAGAAGCATCTGTGTCTGACAGGCTCAGAGCAAATGCTTCTGCAGTGTCTGAGGCTGTTGCAGGCTTGGAACTGGATGTTGCTGTTGCAGGCTTGGAACTGGATGTTGCTGTTGCAGGCTTGGAACTGGATGTTGCTGTTGCAGGCTTGGAACTGGATGTTGCTGTTGCAGGCTTGGAACTGGATGTTGCTGTTCCAGGCTTTGAGGTTGAGGCTGTTGGCAGCCACTTCTGCAGTTCCCTGACCTCCTTCCACACATCAGAGAGGCTCTCCTGTACTGCTTTCACCTGATTCATGATGTGTTTCAGGATAGTTGATGTTGGTGCATCTTTGGGATTCGGTGCTGGCGTTGCCTGGCGTTGGGCCACAGCTTTGAGGTTGTCCTCAATCGCCTGCTTCTTTGCCTTCTTCAACATCTTTTTTAAAAGAGGACCCTGCTCCTTCCCATGTCTGCTGATCAGGTGCTTGTCCAGCCGGACGTATTGCTTGCCTTTGCACCTTGATATGGGGCAACGGAGTTTCCCCCCAAATCTCAGCGTTCTTCTGGAAATTATCAAGCGCCTCTCCTCCTTGTTGTTCAGATTGTGGACGTCCCGCAGTTGGCGTGACAAATATGAAAACTCTTCCAAACATTCAGGACACTTCCTCTTGCTCCTCATAGTTGTCTAATTCCTGAAATTAAACATAAGAAGAAGTCCAATTAGAAAACTGTTGCCTCCTAGAGACCCACAAGTAACATTCCAGGAATTATACCAACCGCAAGCAATTCTAAACATTCCAGGAATTGCACCACATAAGGCTAACGCTATGCAAACAGGCATGAACTTGAGAGTCCAGGCCGGCTACAGTGAACTGTTGCCTCCTAGAGACCCACAAGTAACATTCCAGGAATTATACCAACCGCAAGCAATTCTAAACATTCCAGGAATTGCACCACATAAGGCTAACGCTATGCAAACAGGCATGAACTTGAGAGTCCAGGCCGGCTACAGTGAACTGTTGCCTCCTAGAGACCCACAAGTAACATTCCAGGAATTATACCAACCGCAAGCAATTCTAAACATTCCAGGAATTGCACCACATAAGGCTAACGCTATGCAAACAGGCATGAACTTGAGAGTCCAGGCCGGCTACAGTGAACTGTTGCCTCCTAGAGACCCACAAGTAACATTCCAGGAATTATACCAACCGCAAGCAATTCTAAACATTCCAGGAATTGCACCACATAAGGCTAACGCTATGCAAACAGGCATGAACTTGAGAGTCCAGGCCGGCTACAGTGAACTGTTGCCTCCTAGAGACCCACGCGTAGACCCAAGCTATGCTAACCATTCCAGGAACTCTACCGCATTAGGACTCCACCCCATTTAAACGCCTATGCTATTCCCACCAACCGGAGCGGGTAGCCTCTGGTGCCAACGCCACCGTGAGACTACCAAGCTTCTACTCCCATTGGCTCCTATGCTAAACTCAGGAAGCAGCAAGGAAGCAGAAAGAAGCAAAAGTAATACTCACCAATCGCCATAAACACTCCTCATTGTAACCAATGCAAGCCTGCATCAAGCCACTGTTTGACGTAAACTACACCTTAAGGGTGGACGAACGAAATTTCAAAACGAGTACCGAGGTTGCTCAATATGTCAATTTCATAGAGGAGAACGAGCTCTTCTCAATGCAAAAAACCCCAAGTCTCTAACTATTACGGTTCCCGAGTTATAAGCGTTTTTGTGTTCTCAATTTTTAATTTATTCCCATATTGCTTTCGTTTTTGACTTCCGCCTTCGATCCGATGATTCAGGACTACCGAGGTTGCTCAATATGTCGATTTAATAGAGGAAAACGAGCTCTTTTCATTGCAAAAAACCCCAAGTCTCTAGCTGTCACGGTTCTTGAGATATAACCGTTTTTGTGTTATCAATTTTAATGGATTTTATGAATGGCTAATTGGGGATTTTGGAGGAGCCTGGCCCCGCCCCTTTCTTGCAAAACTCACACACCCTAGGTGAAGATGTTGGTTTGAGTTTATAGCCCTCAGGCCTCGCCATTGGAAACCAGCATTCTCTGTGTCCTCACACTCTGCTAGGCAGGATTCTGTTAAGAGTCCCCCAAAGCGAGGACCGTACAACGGACTAGCTCACCTGGCTAGCTCCCCTGACTAATTCCAGGAATTATCCCCAGTTGTCAACATGAGGCACACCTCCACTTACCTTACCCGACTGATGCTTCCCCTTCAAGGCTTTGCTCACCTAGCTAGCTCCCCTGACTAATTCCAGGAATTATCCCCAGTTGTCAACATGAGACACACCTCCACTTACCTTACCCGACTGATGCTTCCCCTTCAAGGCTTTGCTCACCTAGCTAGCTCCCCTGACTAATTCCAGGAATTATCCCCAGTTGTCAACATGAGGCACACCTCCACTTACCTTACCCGACTGATGCTTCCCCTTCAAGGCTTTGCTCACCTAGCTAGCTCCCCTGACTAATTCCAGGAATTATCCCCAGTTGTCAACATGAGACACACCTCCACTTACCTTACCCGACTGATGCTTCCCCTTCAAGGCTTTGCTCACCTAGCTAGCTCCCCTGACTAATTCCAGGAATTATCCCCAGTTGTCAACATGAGGCACACCTCCACTTACCTTACCCGACTGATGCTTCCCCTTCAAGGCTTTGCTCACCTAGCTAGCTCCCCTGACTAATTCCAGGAATTATCCCCAGTTGTCAACATGAGACACACCTCCACTTACCTTACCCGACTGATGCTTCCCCTTCAAGGCTTTGCTCACCTAGCTAGCTCCCCTGACTAATTCCAGGAATTATCCCCAGTTGTCAACATGAGGCACACCTCCACTTACCTTACCCGACTGATGCTTCCCCTTCAAGGCTTTGCTCACCTAGCTAGCTCCCCTGACTAATTCCAGGAATTATCCCCAGTTGTCAACATGAGACACACCTCCACTTACCTTACCCGACTGATGCTTCCCCTTCAAGGCTTTGCTCACCTAGCTAGCTCCCCTGACTAATTCCAGGAATTATCCCCAGTTGTCAACATGAGACACACCTCCACTTACCTTACCCGACTGATGCTTCCCCTTCAAGGCTTTGCTCACCTAGCTAGCTCCCCTGACTAATTCCAGGAATTATCCCCAGTTGTCAACATGAGACACACCTCCACTTACCTTACCCGACTGATGCTTCCCCTTCAAGGCTTTGCTCCTGGATCATTCAGCCTGGGGATCCACCACATATTTCCAACAGAGGAACATCAAATTCCAGGAACTATGCCTGGTTCTCAGTCTTAGAAAAATCTCCAATTAACTTACCCAACCAAGGCACACCTAATGAGGCTTCATGCCTGGGGCAGTCTTGTCTTCCACTACCCATAATTTCAAAAAAGCAACATCAACTTCCTGGAATTAGCTGTCAGTAACAGGCTTAATCACCCACCCACTGATCTTACAATACCCGACTTAAGCACACCATCTGAGGCTTCATGTCTGGAGCACACTGGCATGGGGCTCCATGAGAAGTATATAATTTCAAAAAAAGCAACATCAACTTCCTGGAATTAGCTGTCAGTACCAGGCTTACACTACCCGACTGAAGCACACCATCTGAGACTTCATGTCTGGAGCACACAGGCATGGGGCTCCATGACTCTGGTAGAAGTATATAATTTCAAAAAAAGCAACATCAATTCCTGGAATTAGCTGATACACTGAGCTTACACTACCCGACTGAAGCACACCATCTGAGGCTTCATGTCTGGAGCACACAGGCATGGGGCTCCATGACTCTGGTAGAAGTATATAATTTCAAAAAAAGCAACATCAATTCCTGGAATTAGCTGATACACTGAGCTTACACTACCCGACTGAAGCACACCATCTGAGGCTTCATGTCTGGAGCACACAGGCATGGGGCTCCATGACTCTGGTAGAAGTATATAATTTCAAAAAAAGCAACATCAATTCCTGGAATTAGCTGATACACTGAGCTTACACTACCCGACTGAAGCACACCATCTGAGGCTTCATGTCTGGAGCACACAGGCATGGGGCTCCATGACTCTGGTAGAAGTATATAATTTCAAAAAAAGCAACATCAATTCCTGGAATTAGCTGATACACTGAGCTTACACTACCCGACTGAAGCACACCATCTGAGGCTTCATGTCTGGAGCACACAGGCATGGGGCTCCATGACTCTGGTAGAAGTATATAATTTCAAAAAAAGCAACATCAATTCCTGGAATTAGCTGATACACTGAGCTTACACTACCCGACTGAAGCACACCATCTGAGGCTTCATGTCTGGAGCACACAGGCATGGGGCTCCATGACTCTGGTAGAAGTATATAATTTCAAAAAAAGCAACATCAATTCCTGGAATTAGCTGATACACTGAGCTTACACTACCCGACTGAAGCACACCATCTGAGGCTTCATGTCTGGAGCACACAGGCATGGGGCTCCATGACTCTGGTAGAAGTATATAATTTCAAAAAAAGCAACATCAATTCCTGGAATTAGCTGATACACTGAGCTTACACTACCCGACTGAAGCACACCATCTGAGGCTTCATGTCTGGAGCACACAGGCATGGGGCTCCATGACTCTGGTAGAAGTATATAATTTCAAAAAAAGCAACATCAATTCCTGGAATTAGCTGATACACTGAGCTTACACTACCCGACTGAAGCACACCATCTGAGGCTTCATGTCTGGAGCACACAGGCATGGGGCTCCATGACTCTGGTAGAAGTATATAATTTCAAAAAAAGCAACATCAATTCCTGGAATTAGCTGATACACTGAGCTTACACTACCCGACTGAAGCACACCATCTGAGGCTTCATGTCTGGAGCACACAGGCATGGGGCTCCATGACTCTGGTAGAAGTATATAATTTCAAAAAAAGCAACATCAATTCCTGGAATTAGCTGATACACTGAGCTTACACTACCCGACTGAAGCACACCATCTGAGGCTTCATGTCTGGAGCACACAGGCATGGGGCTCCATGACTCTGGTAGAAGTATATAATTTCAAAAAAAGCAACATCAATTCCTGGAATTAGCTGATACACTGAGCTTACACTACCCGACTGAAGCACACCATCTGAGGCTTCATGTCTGGAGCACACAGGCATGGGGCTCCATGACTCTGGTAGAAGTATATAATTTCAAAAAAAGCAACATCAATTCCTGGAATTAGCTGATACACTGAGCTTACACTACCCGACTGAAGCACACCATCTGAGGCTTCATGTCTGGAGCACACAGGCATGGGGCTCCATGACTCTGGTAGAAGTATATAATTTCAAAAAAAGCAACATCAATTCCTGGAATTAGCTGATACACTGAGCTTACACTACCCGACTGAAGCACACCATCTGAGGCTTCATGTCTGGAGCACACAGGCATGGGGCTCCATGACTCTGGTAGAAGTATATAATTTCAAAAAAAGCAACATCAATTCCTGGAATTAGCTGATACACTGAGCTTACACTACCCGACTGAAGCACACCATCTGAGGCTTCATGTCTGGAGCACACAGGCATGGGGCTCCATGACTCTGGTAGAAGTATATAATTTCAAAAAAAGCAACATCAATTCCTGGAATTAGCTGATACACTGAGCTTACACTACCCGACTGAAGCACACCATCTGAGGCTTCATGTCTGGAGCACACAGGCATGGGGCTCCATGACTCTGGTAGAAGTATATAATTTCAAAAAAAGCAACATCAATTCCTGGAATTAGCTGATACACTGAGCTTACACTACCCGACTGAAGCACACCATCTGAGGCTTCATGTCTGGAGCACACAGGCATGGGGCTCCATGACTCTGGTAGAAGTATATAATTTCAAAAAAAGCAACATCAATTCCTGGAATTAGCTGATACACTGAGCTTACACTACCCGACTGAAGCACACCATCTGAGGCTTCATGTCTGGAGCACACAGGCATGGGGCTCCATGACTCTGGTAGAAGTATATAATTTCAAAAAAAGCAACATCAATTCCTGGAATTAGCTGATACACTGAGCTTACACTACCCGACTGAAGCACACCATCTGAGGCTTCATGTCTGGAGCACACAGGCATGGGGCTCCATGACTCTGGTAGAAGTATATAATTTCAAAAAAAGCAACATCAATTCCTGGAATTAGCTGATACACTGAGCTTACACTACCCGACTGAAGCACACCATCTGAGGCTTCATGTCTGGAGCACACAGGCATAGGGCCCCATGACTTTGGTAGAAGTATATAATTTCAAAAAAGTAACCTCACTTCCTGGAATTAGCTGATAGTACCAGGCTTAATCACCCACACATGAGCTTACACTACCCGACTGAAGCACACCATCTGAGGCTTCATGTCTGGAGCACACAGGCCTCCATGACTTTGGTAGAAAAATATAATTTCAAAAAAAGTAACCTCACTTCCTGGAATTAGCTGATAGTACCAGGCTTACACTACCCGACTGAAGCACACCATCTGAGGCTTCATGTCTGGAGCACACAGGCCTCCATGACTTTGGTAGAAAAATATAATTTCAAAAAAAGTAACCTCAATTCCTGGAATTAGCTGATAGTACCAGGCTTACACTACCCGACTGAAGCACACCATCTGAGGCTTCATGTCTGGAGCACACAGGCCTCCATGACTTTGGTAGAAAAATATAATTTCAAAAAAAGCAACATCAATTCCTGGAATTAGCTGATAGTACCAGGCTTAAGCACCCACCCACTGAGCTTACCCTCCCGACTGAAACACACCCTCTGAGGCTTCATGTCTTAAGCACGCAGCCTAGGGGCTCCATGCCTATGGTATACCTAGGGCACATTCCAGGAATTAGGCCTAGGTATACCATAGGCATGGAGCCCCCAGGCTGCGTGCTGCAGTTATGAAGCCTTGGAAGGCATGCATCAATCGGGTAAGGTAAGCTCATGGGAGGGGTGCTTAAGCCTGGTGCTGTCGTCTAATTCCTGGAAGGTGATGTCTCTTTGTTGGAAATATTGGAAGGGACCCTCCACTGAATGTCTGCGGGGGAATGAGCACCTAAAGTCAGGGAGTTGACATCCAGGAATGTGCACTTCCACATTCCATCTTACTGACTTAGTTTCAGACAGGCACTCTCTCTATCACATGTCTGCGGGAAATGAGCACTCACTGTGGGGGAGTTGATATTCTGGATATGCACTTCCACATTCCAACTTGTTGACTTAGTGTCCAGACAGGCACTCTCTCTATCACATGTCTGCGGGAAATGAGCACTCAAAGTGGGGGAGTTGATATTCTGGATATGCACTTCCACATTCCAACTTGTTGACTTAGTGTCCAGACAGGCACTATCTCTACCTCCTGTCTGCGGGAAATGAGCACTCATAGTCGGGGAGTTGATATTCTGGATATGCACTTCCACATTCCAACTCGTTGACTTAGTGTCCAGACAGGCACTCTCTCTACCTCCTGTCTGCGGGAAATGAGCACTCACTGTGGGGGAGTTGATATTCTGGATATGCACTTCCACATTCCAACTTGTTGACTTAGTGTCCAGACAGGCACTCTCTCTATCACATGTCTGCGGGAAATGAGCACTCACTGTGGGGGAGTTGATATTCTGGATATGCACTTCCATATTCCAACTTGTTGACTTAGTTTCCAGACAGGCACTATCTCTACCACATGTCTGCGGGAAATAAGCACTCACTGTGGGGGAGTTGATATTCTGGATATGCACTTCCATATTCCAACTTGTTGACTTAGTTCCAGACAGGCACTCTCTCTACCTCAGGTCTGCGGGAAATGAGCACTCATAGTCGGGGAGTTGATATTCTGGATATGCACTTCCACATTCCAACTTGTTGACTTAGTGTCCAGACAGGCACTCTCTCTACCTCCTGTCTGCGGGAAATGAGCACTCACTGTGGGGGAGTTGATATTCTGGATATGCACTTCCATATTCCAACTTGTTGACTTAGTGTCCAGACAGGCACTCTCTCTACCTCAGGTCTGCGGGAAATGAGCACTCATAGTCGGGGAGTTGATATTCTGGATATGCACTTCCACATTCCAACTTGTTGACTTAGTGTCCAGACAGGCACTCTCTCTATCACATGTCTGCGGGAAATGAGCACTCATAGTCGGGGAGTTGATATTCTGGATATGCACTTCCACATTCCAACTTGTTGACTTAGTGTCCAGACAGGCACTCTCTCTACCTCCTGTCTGCGGGAAATGAGCACTCACTGTGGGGGAGTTGATATTCTGGATATGCACTTCCATATTCCAACTTGTTGACTTAGTGTCCAGACAGGCACTCTCTCTACCTCAGGTCTGCGGGAAATGAGCACTCATAGTCGGGGAGTTGATATTCTGGATATGCACTTCCACATTCCAACTTGTTGACTTAGTGTCCAGACAGGCACTCTCTCTATCACATGTCTGCGGGAAATGAGCACTCACTGTGGGGGAGTTGATATTCTGGATATGCACTTCCACATTCCAACTTGTTGACTTAGTGTCCAGACAGGCACTCTCTCTACCTCCTGTCTGCGGGAAATGAGCACTCACTGTGGGGGAGTTGATATTCTGGATATGCACTTCCATATTCCAACTTGTTGACTTAGTGTCCAGACAGGCACTCTCTCTACCTCAGGTCTGCGGGAAATGAGCACTCATAGTCGGGGAGTTGATATTCTGGATATGCACTTCCACATTCCAACTTGTTGACTTAGTGTCCAGACAGGCACTCTCTCTATCACATGTCTGCGGGAAATGAGCACTCACTGTGGGGGAGTTGATATTCTGGATATGCACTTCCACATTCCAACTTGTTGACTTAGTGTCCAGACAGGCACTCTCTCTACCTCCTGTCTGCGGGAAATGAGCACTCACTGTGGGGGAGTTGATATTCTGGATATGCACTTCCACATTCCAACTTGTTGACTTAGTGTCCAGACAGGCACTCTCTCTATCACATGTCTGCGGGAAATGAGCACTCACTGTGGGGGAGTTGATATTCTGGATATGCACTTCCACATTCCAACTTGTTGACTTAGTGTCCAGACAGGCACTCTCTCTACCTCCTGTCTGCGGGAAATGAGCACTCACTGTGGGGGAGTTGATATTCTGGATATGCACTTCCATATTCCAACTTGTTGACTTAGTTTCCAGACAGGCACTATCTCTACCTCCTGTCTGCGGGAAATGAGCACTCACTGTGGGGGAGTTGACATCCAGGAATGTGCACTTCCACATTCCATCTTACTGACTTAGTTCCAGACAGATCCACCACAAATTTCCAACAAAGCAAACATCAACTTCCAGGAATTTGACATGCAATGATGCCACCTTGTGGCGGTTACTGGTTTTTCAACTTATTTTCAAAGCTTTAAAAAAAATACTAAATATGATTTTTTTTTAAAAACCCTTAAAGTTCTGAGCACTACACATGCCAAAGATTATGTCAATTTTTTTTTGTTTAATTTCATCCATAAAAAGTTCACTTTCTGGAAATTCCAACATTTCTACATTAGAAATTAGGAGGGTGAGGTCACATTTGCTAACCTTTGGAAGAGAAGCACAATGTTGGAAATTTTCCAGAAAAGCCACCGTTTTTTCCCGGTATTAGTAAACGGATTCCATAAATGCAACATGATGCGCATAACCCTAACCCTAACCCTAACCCTACAGGGCACTTGGTCTGAAGTCTCTATGACCTTCCTATCCGGAGTTATGGCGATTAGACGCGAGGGTGAGTTATTAGATGGGCGTCTAATAGGTAGTTTTAAGCCTATAACCTAACCCTAACCCTAACTCCACCAAAGATCATGTTCCCCTAACCTAACCCTAACCCTAACCCTAACCCTAACCCAGTTTGTATGCTTAAAGCCTGAGACTGGCAGTTGAAACAGGTGGCCCGAACACCTGCCATAGGATTCTAATTGCTTAACGGCCGTATTGTGATGTCATAATCATAATGTTAAGTCAATGGGGAAATTTTGATTAGTTTTTAATTAATAGTTTAAAAAGTATAAAAGTTACAAAGTTGAAAAATACAAAGCTCACATGTCCTAAGTAAGACCTACGTAACATAGTTTGAATGAAGTTTCTACGTTAAACGGTTGAAGCTGCATTAGCTGCGTTAGAAGAAGAATAATAATAATAACTAGAAAAGCATTTCCTGAAGGAAATACAGTGCATGAAAATGCAAAAAATATGATGTAAAATATCATACAGAGTAAAAACAAACTATATTGGTTGCTAGGTAGATGAGGTTTAATATAGTTGGAGTGACTGAACAGTTAAATAGGTGGATAGTTTATATGGTTAAATGATTTGCTTGGAAGATAAGGTTTAATAAAGTTGGAATGATTGAACGGTTAAATAGGTGGACAATACTTAACTTAGTTAACTTAGCTAATGCATTTTTAGTAGTTAGCAATGCTAACATGCTAACTATGCTAACCATGTGACTTAGCTAACTTAGCTAATCATTTTTAGCAGTTTTGTAAAAAATGCTAATTAGCATGCTAACATGTTAGCATGCTAACTATGCTAACCATGTGACTTAGCTAACTTAGCTAATCATTTTTAGCAGTTTTATAAAAAATGCTAACTAGCATGCTAACATGGTAGCATGCTAACTATGCTAACCATATGACTTAGCTAACTTAGCTAATCATTTTTAGCAGTTTTGTAAAAAATGCTAACTAGCATGCTAACATGCTAGCATGCTAACATGCTAGCATGCTAACTATGCTAACCATGCTAACTAGCTACAGTGGGTAGGAGTCATAGTTGATGACAAGTAACAGTTACAATGGCTGAACAGTTAAAAAGTTCAGTAGTTTAAAGGGTTAAATTGTTTAACAGTGAAATATTGTAGTGAGGACTTTTATTTTGAAACAGTTTTTGGCAGAGGAAGCAGTTGAACAGGATGTGTAGTCTTAATAGGGCCAGTTTGTATGCTTAAAGCCTGAGACTGGCAGTTGAAACAGGTGGCCCGAACACCTGCCATAGGATTCTAATTGCTTAACGGCCGTATTGTGATGTCATAATCATAATGTTAAGTCAATGGGGAAATTTTGATTAGTTTTTAATTAATAGTTTAAAAAGTATAAAAGTTACAAAGTTGAAAAATACAAAGCTCACATGTCCTAATTAAGACCTACGTAACATAGTTTGAATGAAGTTTCTACGTTAAACGGTTGAAGCTGCATTAAGTGCGTTAGAAGAAGAATAATAATAACTAGAAAAGCATTTCCTGAAGGAAATACAGTGCATGAAAATGCAAAAAATATGATGTAAAATATCATACAGAGTAAAAACAAACTATATTGGTTGCTAGGTAGATGAGGTTTAATATAGTTGGAGTGACTGAACAGTTAAATAGGTGGATAGTTTATATGGTTAAATGATTTGCTTGGTAGATAAGGTTTAATATAGTTGGAATGATTGAACGGTTAAATAGGTGGATAATACTTAACTTAGTTAACTTAGCTAATGTTTTCATATTTAGTAGTTATGCTAACTAGCATGTTAGCAATGCTAACATGCTAACTATGTTAACCATGTTACTTAGCTAACTTAGCTAATAATTTTTAGCAGTTTTGCTAAAAATGCTAACTAGCATGCTAACACATTAGCATGCTAACCACGTTACTTAGCTAACTTAGCTAATAATTTTTAGCAGTTTTGCAAAAAATGCTAATTAGCATGCTAACATGTTAGCATGCTAACTATGCTAACCATGTGACTTAGCTAACTTAGCTAATCATTTTTAGCAGTTTTATAAAAAATGCTAACTAGCATGTTAACATGCTAGCATGCTAACTATACTAACCATGTGACTTAGCTAACTTAGCTAATAATTTTTAGCAGTTTTGCAAAAAATGCTAACTAGCATGGTAACATGCTAGCATGCTAACTATGCTAACCATGTGACTTAGCTAACTTAGCTAATAATTTTTAGCAGTTTTGCTAAAAATGCTAACTAGCATGCTAACACATTAGCATGCTAACCACGTTACTTAGCTAACTTAGCTAATAATTTTTAGCAGTTTTGCAAAAAATGCTAATTAGCATGCTAACATGTTAGCATGCTAACTATGCTAACCATGTGACTTAGCTAACTTAGCTAATCATTTTTAGCAGTTTTGTAAAAAATGCTAACTAGCATGCTAACATGTTAGCATGCTAACTATGCTAACCATGTGACTTAGCTAACTTAGCTAATCATTTTTAGCAGTTTTGTAAAAAATGCTAACTAGCATGCTAACATGCTAGCATGCTAACTATGCTAACCATGTGACTTAGCTAACTTAGCTAATCATTTTTAGCAGTTTTGTAAAAAATGCTAACTAGCATGTTAACATGCTAGCATGCTAACTATGCTAACCATGTGACTTAGCTAACTTAGCTAATAATTTTTAGCAGTTTTGTAAAAAATGCTAACTAGCATGCTAACATGCTAGCATGCTAACATGCTAACTATGCTAACCATGCTAACTAGCTACAGTGGGTAGGAGTCATAGTTGATGACAAGTAACAGTTACAATGGCTGAACAGTTAAAAAGTTCAGTAGTTTAAAGGGTTAAATTGTTTAACAGTGAAATATTGTAGTGAGGACTTTTATTTTGAAACAGTTTTTGGCAGAGGAAGCAGTTGAACAGGATGTGTAGTCTTAATAGGGCCAGTTTGTATGCTTAAAGCCTGAGACTGGCAGTTGAAACAGGTGGCCCGAACACCTGCCATAGGATTCTAATTGCTTAACGGCCGTATTGTGATGTCATAATCATAATGTTAAGTCAATGGGGAAATTTTGATTAGTTTTTAATTAATAGTTTAAAAAGTATAAAAGTTACAAAGTTGAAAAATACAAAGCTCACATGTCCTAATTAAGACCTACGTAACATAGTTTGAATGAAGTTTCTACGTTAAACGGTTGAAGCTGCATTAAGTGCGTTAGAAGAAGAATAATAATAACTAGAAAAGCATTTCCTGAAGGAAATACAGTGCATGAAAACGCAAAAATATGATGAGTTCATATGGTTAAATTATTTGCTTGGTAGATAAGGTTTACTATAGTTGGAATGACTGAACAGTTAAATAGGTTGATAATTGAAATGGTTAAATTATTTAGGCAGATAGTTGACGATAACTAACAGTTGGAATGGCTCCAATGTTTGCTAGTAGTTATGCTAACTATGTTAACAAAGATAATAATGTTAACCAAGTAACCATGCTAACTAGCATGCTAACAATGTTAAAATGTTAACTATGCTAACCATATGACTTAGCTAACCTAGCTAATCATTGTTATTAGTTATGATAACTATGTTAATTAGCATGTTAACATGCTAATTATATTAACCATGTGACTTAGCTAACTTCACTAAACATTTTTAACAGTTATGCTAACTAGCATGATAACATGCTAACATGCTAACTATGCTAACCATGTGACTTAGCTAACTTAGCTAATTATTTTTAGCAGTTTTGCAAAAAATGCTAACTAGCATGCTAAAATGTTAGCATGCTAACTATGCTAACCATGTGACTTAGCTAACTTAGCTAATCATTTCTAGCAGTTTTGCAAAACATGCTAACTAGCATGCTAACATGTTAGCATGCTAACCATGTGACTTAGCTAACTTAGCTAATCATTTTTAGCAGTTTTACAAAAAATGCTAACTAGCATGCTAACATGTTAGCATGCTAACTATGCTAACCATGTGACTTAGCTAACTTAGCTAATCATTTTTAGCAGTTTTGCTAAAAATGCTAACTAGCATGCTAACTAGCATGCTAGCATGCTAACTATGCTAACCATGTTACTTAGCTAACTTAGTTAACTAGCTACAGTGGGTAGGAGTCATAGTTGATGACAAGTAACAGTTACAATGGCTGAACAGTTAAAAAGTTCAGTAGTTTAAAGGGTTAAATTGTTTAACAGTGAAATATTGTAGTGAGGACTTTTATTTTGAAACAGTTTTTGGCAGAGGAAGCAGTTGAACAGGATGTGTAGTCTTAATAGGGCCAGTTTGTATGCTTTAAAGCCTGAGACTGGCAGTTGATGCAGGTGGCCCGAACACCTGCCATAGGATTCTAATTGCTTAACGGCTCTATTGTGATGTCATCAGCCCATGTTAAGTCTATGGGGAAATTTTGATTAGTTTTTAATTAATAGTTTAAAAAGTATAAAAGTTACAAAGATGAAAAATACATAGCACCCATGTCCTAAGTAAGACCTACGTAACATAGTTTGAATGAAGTTTCTACGTTAAACGGTTGAAGCTGCATTAAGTGCGTTAGAAGAAGAATAATAATAAAATGCCTTGGAATAACAGTACAGTGCATTTTCATGCACTGTAATAATAACTAGAAAAGCATTTCCTGAAGGAAATACAGTGCATGAAAATGCAAAAATATGATGAGTTCATATGGTTAAATTATTTGCTTGGTAGATAAGGTTTAATAAAGTTGGAATGATTGAACGGTTAAATAGGTGGACAATACTTAACTTAGTTAACTTAGCTAATGCATTTTTAGTAGTTAGCAATGCTAACATGCTAACTATGTTAACCATGTGACTTAGCTAATCTAGCTAATCATTTTTAGCAGTTTTGCTAACTATGCTAACTAGCATGCTAACATGTTAGCATGCTAACTATGCTAGCATGCTAACTATGCTAACCATGTGACTTAGCTAACTTAGCTAATCATTTTTAGCAGTTTTGTAAAAAATGCTAACTAGCATGCTAACATGCTAGCATGCTAACTATGCTAACCATATGACTTAGCTAACTTAGCTAATCATTTTTAGCAGTTTTGTAAAAAATGCTAACTAGCATGCTAACATGTTAGCATGCTAACTATGCTAACCATGTGACTTAGCTAACTTAGCTAATCATTTTTAGCAGTTTTGTAAAAAATGCTAACTAGCATGCTAACATGTTAGCATGCTAACTATGCTAACCATGTGACTTAGCTAACTTAGCTAATCATTTTTAGCAGTTTTGTAAAAAATGCTAACTAGCATGCTAACATGCTAGCATGCTAACTATGCTAACCATGCTAACTAGCTACAGTGGGTAGGAGTCATAGTTGATGACAAGTAACAGTTACAATGGCTGAACAGTTAAAAAGTTCAGTAGTTTAAAGGGTTAAATTGTTTAACAGTGAAATATTGTAGTGAGGACTTTTATTTTGAAACAGTTTTTGGCAAAGGAAGCAGTTGAACAGGATGTGTAGTCTTAATAGGGCCAGTTTGTATGCTTAAAGCCTGAGACTGGCAGTTGAAACAGGTGGCCCGAACACCTGCCATAGGATTCTAATTGCTTAACGGCCGTATTGTGATGTCATAATCATAATGTTAAGTCAATGGGGAAATTTTGATTAGTTTTTAATTAATAGTTTAAAAAGTATAAAAGTTACAAAGTTGAAAAATACAAAGCTCACATGTCCTAATTAAGACCTACGTAACATAGTTTGAATGAAGTTTCTACGTTAAACGGTTGAAGCTGCATTAAGTGCGTTAGAAGAAGAATAATAATAATAATAATAATAATAATAAAATGCCTTGGAATAACAGTACAGTGCATTTTCATGCACTGTAATAACTAGAAAAGCATTTCCTGAAGGAAATACAGTGCATGAAAATGCAAAAAATATGATGTAAAATATCATACAGAGTAAAAACAAACTATATTGGTTGCTAGGTAGATGAGGTTTAATATAGTTGGAGTGACTGAACAGTTAAATAGGTGGATAGTTTATATGGTTAAATGATTTGCTTGGTAGAGAAGGTTTAATATAGTTGGAATGATTGAACGGTTAAATAGGTGGATAATACTTAACTTAGTTAACTTAGCTAATGTTTTCATTTTTAGTAGTTATGCTAACTAGCATGTTAGCAATGCTAACATGCTAACTATGTTAACCATGTGACTTAGCTAACCTAGCTAATTATTTTTAGCAGTTTTGCTAAAAATGCTAACTAGCATGCTAACATGCTAGCATGCTAACTATGCTAACCATGTGACTTAGCTAACTTAGCTAATCATTTTTAGCAGTTTTATTAAAAATGCTAACTAGCATGTTAACATGTTAGCATGCTAACATGCTAACTATGCTAACCATGTGACTTAGCTAACTTAGCTAATAATTTTTAGCAGTTTTGTTAAAAATGCTAACTAGCATGCTAACATGCTAGCATGCTAACATGTTAGCATGCTAACTATATTAACCATGTGACTTAGCTAACTTAGCTAATCATTTTTAGCATTTTTGCTAAAAATGTTAACTAGCATGCTAACATGCTAGCATGCTAACTATGCTAACCATGTGACTTAGCTAACTTAGCTAATCATTTTTAGTAGTTTTGCAAAAAATGCTAACTAACATGCTAGCATGCTAACTATGCTAACCATGTGACTTAGCTAACTTAGCTAATCATTTTTAGCAGTTTTGCAAAAAATGCTAACTAGCATGCTAACATGCTAGCATGCTAACATGCTAACTATGCTAACCATGCTAACTAGCTACAGTGGGTAGGAGTCATAGTTGATGACAAGTAACAGTTACAATGGCTGAACAGTTAAAAAGTTCAGTAGTTTAAAGGGTTAAATTGTTTAACAGTGAAATATTGTAGTGAGGACTTTTATTTTGAAACAGTTTTTGGCAGAGGAAGCAGTTGAACAGGATGTGTAGTCTTAATAGGGCCAGTTTGTATGCTTAAAGCCTGAGACTGGCAGTTGAAACAGGTGGCCCGAACACCTGCCATAGGATTCTAATTGCTTAACGGCCGTATTGTGATGTCATAATCATAATGTTTAGTCAATGGGGAAATTTTGATTAGTTTTTAATTAATAGTTTAAAAAGTATAAAAGTTACAAAGTTGAAAAATACAAAGCTCACATGTCCTAAGTAAGACCTACGTAACATAGTTTGAATGAAGTTTCTACGTTAAACGGTTGAAGCTGCTTTAAGTGCGTTAGAAGAAGAATAATAATAATAACTAGAAAAGCATTTCCTGAAGGAAATACAGTGCATGAAAATGCAAAAAATATGATGTAAAATATCATACAGAGTAAAAACAAACTATATTGGTTGCTAGGTAGATGAGGTTTAATATAGTTGGAGTGACTGAACAGTTAAATAGGTGGATATTTTATATGGTTAAATGATTTGCTTGGAAGATAAGGTTTAATAAAGTTGGAATGATTGAACGGTTAAATAGGTGGACAATACTTAACTTAGTTAACTTAGCTAATGCATTTTTAGTAGTTAGCAATGCTAACATGCTAACTATGCTAACCATGTGACTTAGCTAACTTAGCTAATCATTTTTAGCAGTTTTGTAAAAAATGCTAATTAGCATGCTAACATGTTAGCATGCTAACTATGCTAACCATGTGACTTAGCTAACTTAGCTAATCATTTTTAGCAGTTTTATAAAAAATGCTAACTAGCATGCTAACATGGTAGCATGCTAACTATGCTAACCATATGACTTAGCTAACTTAGCTAATCATTTTTAGCAGTTTTGTAAAAAATGCTAACTAGCATGCTAACATGCTAGCATGCTAACATGCTAGCATGCTAACTATGCTAACCATGCTAACTAGCTACAGTGGGTAGGAGTCATAGTTGATGACAAGTAACAGTTACAATGGCTGAACAGTTAAAAAGTTCAGTAGTTTAAAGGGTTAAATTGTTTAACAGTGAAATATTGTAGTGAGGACTTTTATTTTGAAACAGTTTTTGGCAGAGGAAGCAGTTGAACAGGATGTGTAGTCTTAATAGGGCCAGTTTGTATGCTTAAAGCCTGAGACTGGCAGTTGAAACAGGTGGCCCGAACACCTGCCATAGGATTCTAATTGCTTAACGGCCGTATTGTGATGTCATAATCATAATGTTAAGTCAATGGGGAAATTTTGATTAGTTTTTAATTAATAGTTTAAAAAGTATAAAAGTTACAAAGTTGAAAAATACAAAGCTCACATGTCCTAATTAAGACCTACGTAACATAGTTTGAATGAAGTTTCTACGTTAAACGGTTGAAGCTGCATTAAGTGCGTTAGAAGAAGAATAATAATAACTAGAAAAGCATTTCCTGAAGGAAATACAGTGCATGAAAATGCAAAAAATATGATGTAAAATATCATACAGAGTAAAAACAAACTATATTGGTTGCTAGGTAGATGAGGTTTAATATAGTTGGAGTGACTGAACAGTTAAATAGGTGGATAGTTTATATGGTTAAATGATTTGCTTGGTAGATAAGGTTTAATATAGTTGGAATGATTGAACGGTTAAATAGGTGGATAATACTTAACTTAGTTAACTTAGCTAATGTTTTCATATTTAGTAGTTATGCTAACTAGCATGTTAGCAATGCTAACATGCTAACTATGTTAACCATGTTACTTAGCTAACTTAGCTAATAATTTTTAGCAGTTTTGCTAAAAATGCTAACTAGCATGCTAACACATTAGCATGCTAACCACGTTACTTAGCTAACTTAGCTAATAATTTTTAGCAGTTTTGCAAAAAATGCTAATTAGCATGCTAACATGTTAGCATGCTAACTATGCTAACCATGTGACTTAGCTAACTTAGCTAATCATTTTTAGCAGTTTTATAAAAAATGCTAACTAGCATGTTAACATGCTAGCATGCTAACTATACTAACCATGTGACTTAGCTAACTTAGCTAATAATTTTTAGCAGTTTTGCAAAAAATGCTAACTAGCATGGTAACATGCTAGCATGCTAACTATGCTAACCATGTGACTTAGCTAACTTAGCTAATAATTTTTAGCAGTTTTGCTAAAAATGCTAACTAGCATGCTAACACATTAGCATGCTAACCACGTTACTTAGCTAACTTAGCTAATAATTTTTAGCAGTTTTGCAAAAAATGCTAATTAGCATGCTAACATGTTAGCATGCTAACTATGCTAACCATGTGACTTAGCTAACTTAGCTAATCATTTTTAGCAGTTTTGTAAAAAATGCTAACTAGCATGCTAACATGCTAGCATGCTAACTATGCTAACCATGTGACTTAGCTAACTTAGCTAATCATTTTTAGCAGTTTTGTAAAAAATGCTAACTAGCATGTTAACATGCTAGCATGCTAACTATGCTAACCATGTGACTTAGCTAACTTAGCTAATAATTTTTAGCAGTTTTGTAAAAAATGCTAACTAGCATGCTAACATGCTAGCATGCTAACATGCTAACTATGCTAACCATGCTAACTAGCTACAGTGGGTAGGAGTCATAGTTGATGACAAGTAACAGTTACAATGGCTGAACAGTTAAAAAGTTCAGTAGTTTAAAGGGTTAAATTGTTTAACAGTGAAATATTGTAGTGAGGACTTTTATTTTGAAACAGTTTTTGGCAGAGGAAGCAGTTGAACAGGATGTGTAGTCTTAATAGGGCCAGTTTGTATGCTTAAAGCCTGAGACTGGCAGTTGAAACAGGTGGCCCGAACACCTGCCATAGGATTCTAATTGCTTAACGGCCGTATTGTGATGTCATAATCATAATGTTAAGTCAATGGGGAAATTTTGATTAGTTTTTAATTAATAGTTTAAAAAGTATAAAAGTTACAAAGTTGAAAAATACAAAGCTCACATGTCCTAATTAAGACCTACGTAACATAGTTTGAATGAAGTTTCTACGTTAAACGGTTGAAGCTGCATTAAGTGCGTTAGAAGAAGAATAATAATAACTAGAAAAGCATTTCCTGAAGGAAATACAGTGCATGAAAACGCAAAAATATGATGAGTTCATATGGTTAAATTATTTGCTTGGTAGATAAGGTTTACTATAGTTGGAATGACTGAACAGTTAAATAGGTTGATAATTGAAATGGTTAAATTATTTAGGCAGATAGTTGACGATAACTAACAGTTGGAATGGCTCCAATGTTTGCTAGTAGTTATGCTAACTATGTTAACAAAGATAATAATGTTAACCAAGTAACCATGCTAACTAGCATGCTAACAATGTTAAAATGTTAACTATGCTAACCATATGACTTAGCTAACCTAGCTAATCATTGTTATTAGTTATGATAACTATGTTAATTAGCATGCTAACATGCTAATTATATTAACCATGTGACTTAGCTAACTTCACTAAACATTTTTAACAGTTATGCTAACTAGCATGATAACATGCTAACATGCTAACTATGCTAACCATGTGACTTAGCTAACTTAGCTAATTATTTTTAGCAGTTTTGCAAAAAATGCTAACTAGCATGCTAAAATGTTAGCATGCTAACTATGCTAACCATGTGACTTAGCTAACTTAGCTAATCATTTCTAGCAGTTTTGCAAAACATGCTAACTAGCATGCTAACATGTTAGCATGCTAACCATGTGACTTAGCTAACTTAGCTAATCATTTTTAGCAGTTTTACAAAAAATGCTAACTAGCATGCTAACATGTTAGCATGCTAACTATGCTAACCATGTGACTTAGCTAACTTAGCTAATCATTTTTAGCAGTTTTGCTAAAAATGCTAACTAGCATGCTAACTAGCATGCTAGCATGCTAACTATGCTAACCATGTTACTTAGCTAACTTAGTTAACTAGCTACAGTGGGTAGGAGTCATAGTTGATGACAAGTAACAGTTACAATGGCTGAACAGTTAAAAAGTTCAGTAGTTTAAAGGGTTAAATTGTTTAACAGTGAAATATTGTAGTGAGGACTTTTATTTTGAAACAGTTTTTGGCAGAGGAAGCAGTTGAACAGGATGTGTAGTCTTAATAGGGCCAGTTTGTATGCTTTAAAGCCTGAGACTGGCAGTTGATGCAGGTGGCCCGAACACCTGCCATAGGATTCTAATTGCTTAACGGCTCTATTGTGATGTCATCAGCCCATGTTAAGTCTATGGGGAAATTTTGATTAGTTTTTAATTAATAGTTTAAAAAGTATAAAAGTTACAAAGATGAAAAATACATAGCACCCATGTCCTAAGTAAGACCTACGTAACATAGTTTGAATGAAGTTTCTACGTTAAACGGTTGAAGCTGCATTAAGTGCGTTAGAAGAAGAATAATAATAAAATGCCTTGGAATAACAGTACAGTGCATTTTCATGCACTGTAATAATAACTAGAAAAGCATTTCCTGAAGGAAATACAGTGCATGAAAATGCAAAAATATGATGAGTTCATATGGTTAAATTATTTGCTTGGTAGATAAGGTTTAATAAAGTTGGAATGATTGAACGGTTAAATAGGTGGACAATACTTAACTTAGTTAACTTAGCTAATGCATTTTTAGTAGTTAGCAATGCTAACATGCTAACTATGTTAACCATGTGACTTAGCTAATCTAGCTAATCATTTTTAGCAGTTTTGCTAACTATGCTAACTAGCATGCTAACATGTTAGCATGCTAACTATGCTAGCATGCTAACTATGCTAACCATGTGACTTAGCTAACTTAGCTAATCATTTTTAGCAGTTTTGTAAAAAATGCTAACTAGCATGCTAACATGCTAGCATGCTAACTATGCTAACCATATGACTTAGCTAACTTAGCTAATCATTTTTAGCAGTTTTGTAAAAAATGCTAACTAGCATGCTAACATGTTAGCATGCTAACTATGCTAACCATGTGACTTAGCTAACTTAGCTAATCATTTTTAGCAGTTTTGTAAAAAATGCTAACTAGCATGCTAACATGTTAGCATGCTAACTATGCTAACCATGTGACTTAGCTAACTTAGCTAATCATTTTTAGCAGTTTTGTAAAAAATGCTAACTAGCATGCTAACATGCTAGCATGCTAACTATGCTAACCATGCTAACTAGCTACAGTGGGTAGGAGTCATAGTTGATGACAAGTAACAGTTACAATGGCTGAACAGTTAAAAAGTTCAGTAGTTTAAAGGGTTAAATTGTTTAACAGTGAAATATTGTAGTGAGGACTTTTATTTTGAAACAGTTTTTGGCAGAGGAAGCAGTTGAACAGGATGTGTAGTCTTAATAGGGCCAGTTTGTATGCTTAAAGCCTGAGACTGGCAGTTGAAACAGGTGGCCCGAACACCTGCCATAGGATTCTAATTGCTTAACGGCCGTATTGTGATGTCATAATCATAATGTTAAGTCAATGGGGAAATTTTGATTAGTTTTTAATTAATAGTTTAAAAAGTATAAAAGTTACAAAGTTGAAAAATACAAAGCTCACATGTCCTAATTAAGACCTACGTAACATAGTTTGAATGAAGTTTCTACGTTAAACGGTTGAAGCTGCATTAAGTGCGTTAGAAGAAGAATAATAATAATAATAATAATAATAATAAAATGCCTTGGAATAACAGTACAGTGCATTTTCATGCACTGTAATAACTAGAAAAGCATTTCCTGAAGGAAATACAGTGCATGAAAATGCAAAAAATATGATGTAAAATATCATACAGAGTAAAAACAAACTATATTGGTTGCTAGGTAGATGAGGTTTAATATAGTTGGAGTGACTGAACAGTTAAATAGGTGGATAGTTTATATGGTTAAATGATTTGCTTGGTAGAGAAGGTTTAATATAGTTGGAATGATTGAACGGTTAAATAGGTGGATAATACTTAACTTAGTTAACTTAGCTAATGTTTTCATTTTTAGTAGTTATGCTAACTAGCATGTTAGCAATGCTAACATGCTAACTATGTTAACCATGTGACTTAGCTAACCTAGCTAATTATTTTTAGCAGTTTTGCTAAAAATGCTAACTAGCATGCTAACATGCTAGCATGCTAACTATGCTAACCATGTGACTTAGCTAACTTAGCTAATCATTTTTAGCAGTTTTATTAAAAATGCTAACTAGCATGTTAACATGTTAGCATGCTAACATGCTAACTATGCTAACCATGTGACTTAGCTAACTTAGCTAATAATTTTTAGCAGTTTTGTTAAAAATGCTAACTAGCATGCTAACATGCTAGCATGCTAACATGTTAGCATGCTAACTATATTAACCATGTGACTTAGCTAACTTAGCTAATCATTTTTAGCATTTTTGCTAAAAATGTTAACTAGCATGCTAACATGCTAGCATGCTAACTATGCTAACCATGTGACTTAGCTAACTTAGCTAATCATTTTTAGTAGTTTTGCAAAAAATGCTAACTAACATGCTAGCATGCTAACTATGCTAACCATGTGACTTAGCTAACTTAGCTAATCATTTTTAGCAGTTTTGCAAAAAATGCTAACTAGCATGCTAACATGCTAGCATGCTAACATGCTAACTATGCTAACCATGCTAACTAGCTACAGTGGGTAGGAGTCATAGTTGATGACAAGTAACAGTTACAATGGCTGAACAGTTAAAAAGTTCAGTAGTTTAAAGGGTTAAATTGTTTAACAGTGAAATATTGTAGTGAGGACTTTTATTTTGAAACAGTTTTTGGCAGAGGAAGCAGTTGAACAGGATGTGTAGTCTTAATAGGGCCAGTTTGTATGCTTAAAGCCTGAGACTGGCAGTTGAAACAGGTGGCCCGAACACCTGCCATAGGATTCTAATTGCTTAACGGCCGTATTGTGATGTCATAATCATAATGTTTAGTCAATGGGGAAATTTTGATTAGTTTTTAATTAATAGTTTAAAAAGTATAAAAGTTACAAAGTTGAAAAATACAAAGCTCACATGTCCTAAGTAAGACCTACGTAACATAGTTTGAATGAAGTTTCTACGTTAAACGGTTGAAGCTGCTTTAAGTGCGTTAGAAGAAGAATAATAATAATAACTAGAAAAGCATTTCCTGAAGGAAATACAGTGCATGAAAATGCAAAAATATGATGCGTTCATATGGTTAAATTATTTGCTTGGTAGATAAGGTTTAATATAGTTAGAATGACTGAACAGTTAAATAGGTTGATAATTGAAATGGTTAAATTATTTAGGCAGATAGTTGACGATAACTAACAGTTGGAATGGCTCCAATGTTTGCTAGTAGTTATGCTAACTATGTTAATAAAGATAATAATGTTAACCAAGTTACTATGCTAACTAGCATGCTAACAATGTTAAAATGTTAACTATGCTAACCATATGACTTAGCTAACCTAGCTAATCATTTTTATTAGTTATGATAACGATGCTAATTAACATGCTAACATGCTAACTATGCTAACCATGTGACTTAGCTAACTTAGCTAATCATTTTTTGCAGTTTTACTAAAAATGCTAACTAGCATGCTAACATGCTAGCATGCTAACTATGCTAACCATGTGACTTAGCTAACTTAGCTAATCATTTTTAGCAGTTTTGCAAAAAATGCTAACTAGCATGCTAACATGCTAGCATGCTAACTATGCTAACTATGTGACTTAGCTAACTTAGCTAATCATTTTTAGCAGTTTTGTAAAAAATGCTAACTAGCATGCTAACATGCTAGCATGCTAACTATGCTAACCATGTGACTTAGCTAACTTAGCTAATCATTTTTAGCAGTTTTGCAAAAAATGCTAACTAGCATGCTAACATGGTAGCATGCTAACTATGCTAACCATGTGACTTAGCTAACTTAGCTAATCATTTTTAGCAGTTTTGTAAAAATGCTAACTAGCATGCTAACATGCTAGCATGCTAACTATGCTAACCATGTGACTTAGCTAACTTAGCTAATCATTTTTAGCAGTTTTGCTAAAAATGCTAACTAGCATGCTAACATGTTAGCATGCTAACATGCTAACTATGCTAACCATGCTAACTAGCTACAGTGGGTAGGAGTCATAGTTGATGACAAGTAACAGTTACAATGGCTGAACAGTTAAAAAGTTCAGTAGTTTAAAGGGTTAAATTGTTTAACAGTGAAATATTGTAGTGAGGACTTTTATTTTGAAACAGTTTTTGGCAGAGGAAGCAGTTGAACAGGATGTGTAGTCTTAATAGGGCCAGTTTGTATGCTTAAAGCCTGAGACTGGCAGTTGAAACAGGTGGCCCGAACACCTGCCATAGGATTCTAATTGCTTAACGGCCGTATTGTGATGTCATAATCATAATGTTAAGTCAATGGGGAAATTTTGATTAGTTTTTAATTAATAGTTTAAAAAGTATAAAAGTTACAAAGTTGAAAAATACAAAGCTCACATGTCCTAATTAAGACCTACGTAACATAGTTTGAATGAAGTTTCTACGTTAAACGGTTGAAGCTGCATTAAGTGCGTTAGAAGAAGAATAATAATAACTAGAAAAGCATTTCCTGAAGGAAATACAGTGCATGAAAACGCAAAAATATGATGAGTTCATATGGTTAAATTATTTGCTTGGTAGATAAGGTTTACTATAGTTGGAATGACTGAACAGTTAAATAGGTTGATAATTGAAATGGTTAAATTATTTAGGCAGATAGTTGACGATAACTAACAGTTGGAATGGCTCCAATGTTTGCTAGTAGTTATGCTAACTATGTTAACAAAGATAATAATGTTAACCAAGTAACCATGCTAACTAGCATGCTAACAATGTTAAAATGTTAACTATGCTAACCATATGACTTAGCTAACCTAGCTAATCATTGTTATTAGTTATGATAACTATGTTAATTAGCATGCTAACATGCTAATTATATTAACCATGTGACTTAGCTAACTTCACTAAACATTTTTAACAGTTATGCTAACTAGCATGATAACATGCTAACATGCTAACTATGCTAACCATGTGACTTAGCTAACTTAGCTAATTATTTTTAGCAGTTTTGCAAAAAATGCTAACTAGCATGCTAAAATGTTAGCATGCTAACTATGCTAACCATGTGACTTAGCTAACTTAGCTAATCATTTCTAGCAGTTTTGCAAAACATGCTAACTAGCATGCTAACATGTTAGCATGCTAACCATGTGACTTAGCTAACTTAGCTAATCATTTTTAGCAGTTTTACAAAAAATGCTAACTAGCATGCTAACATGTTAGCATGCTAACTATGCTAACCATGTGACTTAGCTAACTTAGCTAATCATTTTTAGCAGTTTTGCTAAAAATGCTAACTAGCATGCTAACTAGCATGCTAGCATGCTAACTATGCTAACCATGTTACTTAGCTAACTTAGTTAACTAGCTACAGTGGGTAGGAGTCATAGTTGATGACAAGTAACAGTTACAATGGCTGAACAGTTAAAAAGTTCAGTAGTTTAAAGGGTTAAATTGTTTAACAGTGAAATATTGTAGTGAGGACTTTTATTTTGAAACAGTTTTTGGCAGAGGAAGCAGTTGAACAGGATGTGTAGTCTTAATAGGGCCAGTTTGTATGCTTTAAAGCCTGAGACTGGCAGTTGATGCAGGTGGCCCGAACACCTGCCATAGGATTCTAATTGCTTAACGGCTCTATTGTGATGTCATCAGCCCATGTTAAGTCTATGGGGAAATTTTGATTAGTTTTTAATTAATAGTTTAAAAAGTATAAAAGTTACAAAGATGAAAAATACATAGCACCCATGTCCTAAGTAAGACCTACGTAACATAGTTTGAATGAAGTTTCTACGTTAAACGGTTGAAGCTGCATTAAGTGCGTTAGAAGAAGAATAATAATAAAATGCCTTGGAATAACAGTACAGTGCATTTTCATGCACTGTAATAATAACTAGAAAAGCATTTCCTGAAGGAAATACAGTGCATGAAAATGCAAAAATATGATGAGTTCATATGGTTAAATTATTTGCTTGGTAGATAAGGTTTAATAAAGTTGGAATGATTGAACGGTTAAATAGGTGGACAATACTTAACTTAGTTAACTTAGCTAATGCATTTTTAGTAGTTAGCAATGCTAACATGCTAACTATGTTAACCATGTGACTTAGCTAATCTAGCTAATCATTTTTAGCAGTTTTGCTAACTATGCTAACTAGCATGCTAACATGTTAGCATGCTAACTATGCTAGCATGCTAACTATGCTAACCATGTGACTTAGCTAACTTAGCTAATCATTTTTAGCAGTTTTGTAAAAAATGCTAACTAGCATGCTAACATGCTAGCATGCTAACTATGCTAACCATATGACTTAGCTAACTTAGCTAATCATTTTTAGCAGTTTTGTAAAAAATGCTAACTAGCATGCTAACATGTTAGCATGCTAACTATGCTAACCATGTGACTTAGCTAACTTAGCTAATCATTTTTAGCAGTTTTGTAAAAAATGCTAACTAGCATGCTAACATGTTAGCATGCTAACTATGCTAACCATGTGACTTAGCTAACTTAGCTAATCATTTTTAGCAGTTTTGTAAAAAATGCTAACTAGCATGCTAACATGCTAGCATGCTAACTATGCTAACCATGCTAACTAGCTACAGTGGGTAGGAGTCATAGTTGATGACAAGTAACAGTTACAATGGCTGAACAGTTAAAAAGTTCAGTAGTTTAAAGGGTTAAATTGTTTAACAGTGAAATATTGTAGTGAGGACTTTTATTTTGAAACAGTTTTTGGCAGAGGAAGCAGTTGAACAGGATGTGTAGTCTTAATAGGGCCAGTTTGTATGCTTAAAGCCTGAGACTGGCAGTTGAAACAGGTGGCCCGAACACCTGCCATAGGATTCTAATTGCTTAACGGCCGTATTGTGATGTCATAATCATAATGTTAAGTCAATGGGGAAATTTTGATTAGTTTTTAATTAATAGTTTAAAAAGTATAAAAGTTACAAAGTTGAAAAATACAAAGCTCACATGTCCTAATTAAGACCTACGTAACATAGTTTGAATGAAGTTTCTACGTTAAACGGTTGAAGCTGCATTAAGTGCGTTAGAAGAAGAATAATAATAATAATAATAATAATAATAAAATGCCTTGGAATAACAGTACAGTGCATTTTCATGCACTGTAATAACTAGAAAAGCATTTCCTGAAGGAAATACAGTGCATGAAAATGCAAAAAATATGATGTAAAATATCATACAGAGTAAAAACAAACTATATTGGTTGCTAGGTAGATGAGGTTTAATATAGTTGGAGTGACTGAACAGTTAAATAGGTGGATAGTTTATATGGTTAAATGATTTGCTTGGTAGAGAAGGTTTAATATAGTTGGAATGATTGAACGGTTAAATAGGTGGATAATACTTAACTTAGTTAACTTAGCTAATGTTTTCATTTTTAGTAGTTATGCTAACTAGCATGTTAGCAATGCTAACATGCTAACTATGTTAACCATGTGACTTAGCTAACCTAGCTAATTATTTTTAGCAGTTTTGCTAAAAATGCTAACTAGCATGCTAACATGCTAGCATGCTAACTATGCTAACCATGTGACTTAGCTAACTTAGCTAATCATTTTTAGCAGTTTTATTAAAAATGCTAACTAGCATGTTAACATGTTAGCATGCTAACATGCTAACTATGCTAACCATGTGACTTAGCTAACTTAGCTAATAATTTTTAGCAGTTTTGTTAAAAATGCTAACTAGCATGCTAACATGCTAGCATGCTAACATGTTAGCATGCTAACTATATTAACCATGTGACTTAGCTAACTTAGCTAATCATTTTTAGCATTTTTGCTAAAAATGTTAACTAGCATGCTAACATGCTAGCATGCTAACTATGCTAACCATGTGACTTAGCTAACTTAGCTAATCATTTTTAGTAGTTTTGCAAAAAATGCTAACTAACATGCTAGCATGCTAACTATGCTAACCATGTGACTTAGCTAACTTAGCTAATCATTTTTAGCAGTTTTGCAAAAAATGCTAACTAGCATGCTAACATGCTAGCATGCTAACATGCTAACTATGCTAACCATGCTAACTAGCTACAGTGGGTAGGAGTCATAGTTGATGACAAGTAACAGTTACAATGGCTGAACAGTTAAAAAGTTCAGTAGTTTAAAGGGTTAAATTGTTTAACAGTGAAATATTGTAGTGAGGACTTTTATTTTGAAACAGTTTTTGGCAGAGGAAGCAGTTGAACAGGATGTGTAGTCTTAATAGGGCCAGTTTGTATGCTTAAAGCCTGAGACTGGCAGTTGAAACAGGTGGCCCGAACACCTGCCATAGGATTCTAATTGCTTAACGGCCGTATTGTGATGTCATAATCATAATGTTTAGTCAATGGGGAAATTTTGATTAGTTTTTAATTAATAGTTTAAAAAGTATAAAAGTTACAAAGTTGAAAAATACAAAGCTCACATGTCCTAAGTAAGACCTACGTAACATAGTTTGAATGAAGTTTCTACGTTAAACGGTTGAAGCTGCTTTAAGTGCGTTAGAAGAAGAATAATAATAATAACTAGAAAAGCATTTCCTGAAGGAAATACAGTGCATGAAAATGCAAAAATATGATGCGTTCATATGGTTAAATTATTTGCTTGGTAGATAAGGTTTAATATAGTTAGAATGACTGAACAGTTAAATAGGTTGATAATTGAAATGGTTAAATTATTTAGGCAGATAGTTGACGATAACTAACAGTTGGAATGGCTCCAATGTTTGCTAGTAGTTATGCTAACTATGTTAATAAAGATAATAATGTTAACCAAGTTACTATGCTAACTAGCATGCTAACAATGTTAAAATGTTAACTATGCTAACCATATGACTTAGCTAACCTAGCTAATCATTTTTATTAGTTATGATAACGATGCTAATTAACATGCTAACATGCTAACTATGCTAACCATGTGACTTAGCTAACTTAGCTAATCATTTTTTGCAGTTTTACTAAAAATGCTAACTAGCATGCTAACATGCTAGCATGCTAACTATGCTAACCATGTGACTTAGCTAACTTAGCTAATCATTTTTAGCAGTTTTGCAAAAAATGCTAACTAGCATGCTAACATGCTAGCATGCTAACTATGCTAACTATGTGACTTAGCTAACTTAGCTAATCATTTTTAGCAGTTTTGTAAAAAATGCTAACTAGCATGCTAACATGCTAGCATGCTAACTATGCTAACCATGTGACTTAGCTAACTTAGCTAATCATTTTTAGCAGTTTTGCAAAAAATGCTAACTAGCATGCTAACATGGTAGCATGCTAACTATGCTAACCATGTGACTTAGCTAACTTAGCTAATCATTTTTAGCAGTTTTGTAAAAATGCTAACTAGCATGCTAACATGCTAGCATGCTAACTATGCTAACCATGTGACTTAGCTAACTTAGCTAATCATTTTTAGCAGTTTTGCTAAAAATGCTAACTAGCATGCTAACATGTTAGCATGCTAACATGCTAACTATGCTAACCATGCTAACTAGCTACAGTGGGTAGGAGTCATAGTTGATGACAAGTAACAGTTACAATGGCTGAACAGTTAAAAAGTTCAGTAGTTTAAAGGGTTAAATTGTTTAACAGTGAAATATTGTAGTGAGGACTTTTATTTTGAAACAGTTTTTGGCAGAGGAAGCAGTTGAACAGGATGTGTAGTCTTAATAGGGCCAGTTTGTATGCTTAAAGCCTGAGACTGGCAGTTGAAACAGGTGGCCCGAACACCTGCCATAGGATTCTAATTGCTTAACGGCCGTATTGTGATGTCATAATCATAATGTTAAGTCAATGGGGAAATTTTGATTAGTTTTTAATTAATAGTTTAAAAAGTATAAAAGTTACAAAGTTGAAAAATACAAAGCTCACATGTCCTAAGTAAGACCTACGTAACATAGTTTGAATGAAGTTTCTACGTTAAACGGTTGAAGCTGCATTAAGTGCGTTAGAAGAAGAATAATAATAATAATAATAATAATAATAAAATGCCTTGGAATAACAGTACAGTGCATTTTCATGCACTGTAATAATAAAATGCCTTGGAATAACAGTACAGTGCATTTTCATGCACTGTAATAACTAGAAAAGCATTTCCTGAAGGAAATACAGTGCATGAAAATGCAAAAAATATGATGTAAAATAGCATACAGAGTAAAAACAAATAATGCAGATATAGTTTCAATAGTGTTGCTAGGGTACATATGTTGGTTGTTATGCCAAATGAAGTGGTTGCTGGTTGCTTGGGTAATTCTGTTGGTTGCTCTGGTGGTTGCTAGGTTGACATTGTGGTGGTTGCTAGGCTGTTGCTAGGTTAGTTGTGGTGGTTGCTATGCTTGTTGCTAGTTTAATCTTTTTGGTGGCTATATTGGTTGCTAAGTTGTGGAAGTGGTTGCTAGGCTGTTGCTAGGGTACTTGAGGTAGTTGTTAGGTTTTAACTAGGGTATCCATGGTGACTACTATCAGAAATAAAAGTGTTACTATAGTGGTTTGCTAGTATATTCATGTTGGTTGATATGGAAACTGACATAGATGCTTGAAGGCCGTTATTTTGCTTGTCTCATGGTTGTCAGTCATTGCATTTATAGGAAGGAAACATGTAGTTCAGTTTAATTAAAAGACAGTTTATTCAGTTTGTCATACTTTCTTTGGTTACTGACCGTGAAAATAGTGGAAAGCTAGGTTACAGTTAACTCCATTGTTCTGAAGCCTGCTTCCTGGTTCATCTGTCATTTAGTCTGATCATTATTTACAATTCTAAAGAACATTGCTATGGAACAATGATTACACCTTTTTTTATCAGAGCTACTTCATAGGCATCCACCTATCAGCCAGTCTCTCTGAGGGATAAAGACTTAATAATAGTGTAACAGAGTGTGACATGTAAACATTAAACACTAACTTGTGACAAGCAAAAGATCTTAGTTATTAACAGTACTGTTATTATTGTTGAATAAGTAATGAAAAGCTGGTTCTGTCGTTGGCAATGACCTGGAGTCACTGACAACAACTGCAGAGAAATGGACTGTAAATAGGATGCCAGCGATCATGGACAATGACCGCCACCCACTACATAGTTCAATAAACAGAGGAGCATAAGGGCCGGTGAGCCGACACACGTTGGTGTTTTTAAATGGATTAGCTCTTAATAATAAATGTTAAAAACAAAATTGCATCCTACTGAGTGCCTGGACCTGGAAACTTTTTCCAAACTGATTTATATTTGCACCCCTGGTACAATTAGCAGTGTATGCTATTCATACCCTGGTGCAATAAGAAGTGAATTCTATTCGTACCCCGGTGCACACAGCAATGTGTCCTATTCGTACCTCGTCTGGTACAAATATCAGTGTATGCTATTTGCACCTCTGTGCATTTAATCTGGCGTATTGATCACACAATGTAATAATATTAGGGCTGCAGCTATCGATTCTTTTTGTAATCGATTAATCTAGCACTTTATCGATCGATTAATCGGATAATTTTTATTTGCATTTTTAAACAACCAAAACAAATAATGCATAACAAAAATGACATTGCTGTAAAATGATCAAGCAATTGGCACAACATTTGGCTCCAAAACTAAGCCCATTTATTGCAATTTACCCATTTAGTGTTTATAAGTGCCAGTGCCAACAATTAAATAATGTTCAAAATGCTCTATAAAATTGCAACCTCTTGTGCATGACTTAGCTGGGCGAACAAAGCTGTTGCTGTTGCTAAGTGCTGGGAGGGAAAAGAGGGAACGCAATTTAATGTAGGCTATTAATATGCACGAGTTTTATGCTGTAATCTAGATCTGATATCAAAGGAAATATCTGTTTTATATAGATTTCTACACCTGCAGCATTTGGCATTAGGCTACTAACAAATAATTTTACCATTATTAAAAAAAACAGCCTACCATTAGGCTACTAACAAATAATTTTACCATTAGGCTACTAAAAAATAATTTCTGGGGTCAGCCTATTTGCTATGGTAACCTAGCAACCTGTGTGTGTGTGTGTACACGTGTGCTGTGCGTGAGGAAAGATGAGGGTGCATGATGTGTATAAGAAGGGGTTATTTTTTAGGCATACTGTCTTGCAATTGAACGTGAATAAGTTTACTATTTAAAAACATCAAAGCTAAACATTGATTATATCACAACATCGCTACAAATACAGTTTGAGATTAAAATCAGCCAACATCAATGTAGGCTATAGGCTACGTAGATAGATAGATAGCCTACTTTATTGACGCTTGGTGAAACAGCATGGAGTGGATGCTTTTGGTTCAGATGTTTGTTCTTTACCTTTATGAGTATGTAATGATCCCAAAACTTTACTTGAAAACTTTAGACATTCTCTGCCATTTATGGACATCTTGACTTCGCAATCGCGCCAGCTAAATTCAGAATGTATCACGATTCACGCGCTAGTGGTGTGCTTCCTGGACAACTGTCCGTGTGGAACAATCAGATCCCTGCGCGTATAGTGCGCGTCATAGGAATTTAACGAGGCTTCGAGGCAGGGTTTTTGCCTCGAGTAATTTTTGTAATCGAGTTATTCGAGTAACTCGATGAATCGTTTCAGCCCTAAATAATATTTTTAAAAAAAACAACAACAAAAAAAACAAACAACATGTTTTTTTTGTTGTTACATAGTGTAGAGACTGTACAGAGTGTGAATAGCTCAGCTGTGTAATAGACACTCTGAATAAGGTATGCTGTTTGTGTTTGCATCAATGTAGGCCTACAGTTAGAAGTGGATGCTATTCTAGCCTGGTGTTTATAGTACCGCATGCTATTTACACCCTGGTGCATGAACTAGCTAATTGCAATCAAAACATCCGTTTGAGAACCGACGTTGGTACACATGCACACTCACTCTGCCAAAATGCATCACACGGGACTCGAACCCCGGTTGCCCGCATGCCAGCCCTTATCTGTGACCACTGCACTGTCTACTTCCACAAGATTTTGAGGTTAGCAGGTTAACTTATAGTTTATAGGCCTGAATGTCATCACGAAATTTCTGTTAGCTAACAAACTGACGGTTGTATGTGTTCACTGAACAAAGATTGTGAAAATAAAACACAACTTTTCCATCTCAAGTTTAATTTGAACAGATATTAGTGCTGAAACCGTTTAGAATTCTTCACTTTCTGCTGACGAAAAAACGGCTATGTTTTTTGGGCACGCCAGCAACATGTTTTTGTTGTTATCTAACAGGGTGTGAATAGCCCAGTTATGTGGCCAAGGCTACACTCCGGATTTTAGCATGTTCAGTGGCAGACTTCTGTCACTATCATGCTCAACAGACAGGTTGAGGAGGTCCTTTGTCCCCAGGGCCATCCAACTTTTCAATTCCACACAAAAAGGGAGGGAGAAAATTACTTTTCAGCATGAGCCTGTCTCTCTTATCCCCTACTACTACAACACTTTGTCTGCTGTCCACCTGACTGTTTTACAGGCTATACAGTGCAACCGGAAAGTATTCAGACCCTTTGTTATGACACATGCAATTGAGCTTTGGTGCATCCTACTTCTATCAATGGTCCTTGAGTTGCTTCTACAACTCGATTAGAGTCCACCTGTGCCTAAATTAAATTAAACCTAAACTGAGTAATCCAGGACAACCCAATTAATGAGATTCAGAGTTCCTTTGAGAAGATGAGAGAAGGACAAACATCAGTGCAGCATGGTGCATGGTTTGTTTCACACACAGTGTTGGGAATTGTGGCCAAATAGTTCAGTGTTTTTAGATGATTTTACTTGTCATGGTCTGAGAGTCGTTCAGGTGCTTTGTGGGAAACTCCATCTGTCCACTCAGTCATAGTTAATATGTAATGATAAGCATTTGATTGATATCTAATATCATATTAATTACCATATGCTGTAGGTCTATCATTCATCTTACTGATATGAACTGCCTCTGCCTTGGTTGTATGTTTTTATATAAATGTGAATTTTAGGCCATTGCTGTGAATGATTTTAGCTGAATGAATACTTGGAAAACTTGGACTCAGTTTCCATTTCATTTATTGAATTTAAAACAATGCGTGTGAAAGAGAAAGAGTGGGAGAGAAACGGAACAAACATACAGTTTCCCATTAGCATACAGCACATTTACCACATTTACCTACCTTACAAACTTTAAACAGAGACAAAACCAGCACAAACTAAAATAAAAAAAATAAATAAAAAACAATCAAGTTTGTGTGTGTGTGTGTGTTTGTGTGTGTGTGTGTTGAGAATGTGTGAGAGAGTAAGTGGAAGAGAAACTGAACAGAACAAAGAGGAAAAAACAATAACAAAATTAATCATCATCCAGGCCCTCCAGGCTGGCCAGAAGCTCCTCAAGCTCCTCACCCTCAAGCTCCTCAAACTCCTCTCCCTTAGACTCCTCTCCCTCAAGCTCCTCAAGATCCTCTCCCTTAGGCTCCTCTTCCTCTAGCTCCTCTCCCTTAGGCTCCTCTCCCTTAGGCTCCTCTTCCTCTAGCTCCTCTCCCTTAGGCTCCTCTTCCTCTAGCTCCTCTCCCTTAGGCTCCTCTTCCTCTAGCTCCTCTCCCTTAGGCTCCTCAAGATCCTCTCCCTTAGGCTCCTCTCCCATAGGCTCCTCTCTCTTAGGCTCCTCTCCCTTAGGCTCCTGAAGCTCTTCTCCCTTGATATCCCCGTCCTCGTCCTGAAAGTAGACAAAAGAAAGACATACGTTTTTTACAATTAATTAATATCATTTGGTTTTATGATAATACACGCATAGAGTAATCAAAGGAGATTAATTCCCTTTGTGAATTATTAGGAATACCCAAAAGACACTTGGGTTAAGTCTGCTAGAAGAACAAACAGTTACACTTTACCTGAAGGTATACAAAAGTGTGACATGAAACTGTCATGAACGTCTAATAAACACTATAAATCTTTATGACATAACGCTTCTGTCACTCGCTTCTGTCAAGTGTCATTCGGTTTTTGTCATAACAAGTTAGGTTTAATGTTAGGGTTATGACAGTGTCATGTCATTCTTATGTAGAAACCTAAAGTAAAGTGTTACCGACCAAATCGGGATATAGTATAGTATACTATATAGTATAGTATATATATTCTTTTGATCCCGTGAGGGAAATTTGGTCTCTGCATTTATCCAAATCTGTGGATAGTGAAACGCACTGAGCACACAGTGAACACACAGTGAGGTGAAGCACACACTAATCCCAGTGCAGTGAGCTGCCTGCAACAACAGCGGCGCTCGGGGAGCAGTGAGGGGTTAGGTGCCTTGCTCAAGGGCACTTCAGCCGTTCCTACTGGTCAGGGCTCGAACTGGCAACCCTCTGGTTACAAGTCTGAAGCGCTAACCAGTAGGCCACGGCTGCCCCACTATCTAAAAGATATCTAAAAGATTAGCCTAGGTGATCACACATTTGTTTATTACAGAATGGAGTATATTTTAGCAAGAATATGATTTAACCACCCACTAGAGGGGGATGTGTTTACTGGGGATAATGTGTTATGGGCTTATACATCATAATTAAATGCACTTACTCCAAACAGGACATTGGGGGATAGAACAACATTTCCGTCCACCTCTAAGTTGACTGTAAGAGGTAGACGGTTAATGAAGTCCCTTTCAGTTCCTCTCCATGTTGCGGTTGGAACCTTCAGCTCCACCCCAGTGTCCAGTAGTATGGTGGCATTGTCCTCTCCAAGCTCTGCCCCCACAATGACTGCAACTAGATCATATGGTGCTGCATCTATTTGCTGGAGAAAGGTAACACAATAGTGTTGATCATTTAGTCTTTTTCACTGAGAACACCAGCAAGACATACTGTAGCTTAGGCTATGACATTACAGCAGTATTTATCTATAATTCTTTATTATGGACAAGGTCATGCTATTGTCCAAACTGAATTACAGTTAACAGTTTAAACTAGGGCTGTCAAAATAACTGATTAATTTTGATTAATTTATTTGAGAAAAAATAACTGATTAAAAAAATTAGTGCAGATTAATCGATTCCGTATGACCTTTGACCCCAAGCCATTCTAGTCAGTAAAAATTAGACTGTAAAATGAAGGAGAGAGAAGAAAACGTGCTGCCTGGATCATTGATTGGAACATTTACTTTTAAAAAACGGCCTGATGGTGTTAATAAAAAATAAAGTGTTGAAAATAAAGTCCTCTGCAATGAAATGATTTGTATGTGAAAAAAAAACTTCTTCCCGAAGTACTTTTGAATTTATTTCCTCAGCATATTAGGTCATATCATAGATTATTATGGCAATTACTTGAACAGTGAAAATAATAATAAAAGAGTTTTTGAACTTGATTGTCACTAATGCTGATTATTCAATGATTCATTTGAATTTAAATATTTAAAATACTTTCACAGCAAATATTATATATGCGATTAATTTAGATTAATTAATTACAGAGTATGTAATTAATTAGATTATTTTTTTAATCGATTGACAGCCCTAGTTTAAACAGTTGATATGTGCAGATTTTTCATCCTGTGCTTGTCTGTCAGCTTCTCTGGAAAAATATCAGCATTACATAGGACTGTATTATGATTATATTGTTCTACTCACGGTCACCGTTGTATATACGGAAGAATTTAATTTTAATCCAAATGACCCATTGTCCATTATTCTTAGGTGGCTTATCGCCACACATTGGCCCACCTCCACTGTCTGCATCGCAGCCTCCCTCCACAGGGTGACTATAATTGTAGAGCCTCCCTGGCTCAGTTTTAAGTCCATCAGGGGAATGGGGGCTCCCCTGATTCGCACTTGTCGTATCTCTGCAACCTAAGGGAAAACAGATAGGTGTTATTAAATGTTGCTAGACATCATGGGCTTAGCCTTAACAAGGGATATTCCACCTCCCCTTGAGCCGTTCTCTGAGTCTAGCCGTTCTCTGTGTCTGGCGATATCAGTTTTAGCTCCAGCCTAGCTATATAGCTCCAGCTCTTGAATTTCCCCTAGGGATCAATAAAGTATCTATCTATCTATCTATCTATCTATCTATCTAGCTCTAGCCTATACGGTCATTCCAGCGTAATAATCAAGGAACACCATGGGCGCAGAAGCACAATGATAGCATGCAGCACCTGAAAATAGTCCCTGTAGGCTAACTTCCAGCAACAAGGTTTGTCTGCTGCAGCAGACAAATTGGTTAGTGACTGGATTATTACGCCTGAATGACAGTATAGTCATGTCAAATCAGCCTAGAACATCGCTATTTTTTCATTTTCCGTTGGTCTTATTACACTTTCTAACTTGAGAGGAGACAAGTTTTAAATAGGAAAATTAACAGAAATCTTAGTCACTTTTAAACATGATGCTAGCAGGCAAGATTATAATGGTCTAATCCAATTCAATGATCTATGCTAAGCTGGAGCTAAAAGTGGTATCACCAGACTCAGAGAATGGCTAGATGAACTGGAGAAAGGTAAAAAAAAAATCAATTGTTTAACTCAAGGGGAGGTGGATCAGAGACTTTCTAATGTGGAGACACAGCACTCAAAAAATACTCCATAGAAATGCATGGGGCTAGTTTGTCACGCCAATATGGCCGTTGTCTACACATATCCCACCCCTTCCTCGGCAAAACGTCGACATGTGAATACATTGAGCCAATCATATGGTGTGATGTGAATACATTGAGCCAATCATATGGTGTGATGTGAATACATTGAGCCAATCATATGGTGTGTTGTGAAGACATCGTGCCAATCATGTGTTGTGATCTCGCCGCTGGAGCAAGATTGGTGTCGTGAAGCCTTGCGCACGCGCAGTTCGACCCAAAGACTGTGCCCGATGAGTGCCCATAAAACGTTGGTATATGGCCGCCGAGTGGAGGGACTTGCCTAAAAGGACTTTGGTGTAATTCCCCAAATGGTGGAATATCCCTTTTGTTGCATGGCCTAACACTGAAATAATCATCAACAATAAAAACATTGTGTACTGATTTCCCACTTTAGTCAAAAACTAAAAAAGCAAAATTTACCCAAAATACACCCAGCATGCAATTTTTTTGGCAGACTACATGAGTAAATCTTTTTTTTGCCTAATTAAAAGGTATAAATACAAAACATGACTGCAGTTTTTTTCTTATTCAAAGTACAGTGCAGTGCAATGATATGTTCACGTCCAAAATATTGCATTTCCAAAGTAAAGTACAGTACTAGAGTACTGTACTCTTTTTAAATATATATATATAAGTATATATACTCTTTTGATCCCGTGAGGGAAATTTGGTCTCTGCATTTATCCCAATCCGTAAATTAGTGAAACACACTCATCACACAGTGAGGTGAACCACACACTAATCCCGGCGCAGTGAGCTGCTTCCAACAGCTGCCCTCTGTGTCTTGCTCAAGGGCACTTCAAGGCACCGTGCCTAACTGGTCGGGGTTCAAACCGGCAACCTTACGGTTACAAGTCCGAAACACTAACCAGTAGGCCACAGCTGCCACAATATTATTTCCAAAGTTCAACCAATTTCAATCCCTTCATAAGAATTGAACATCCTTTCCAATTACATTGCTTTGACACTTCAAATAGGCCAAATGAAGTGTAGGGAGGAGGCTACTTACAGCAGTTATTTGGCCCTCCAGAGTGACATACTGAGGGCCTACAGTCCTGACTTCTGATAAGGATACTACTGGGGAGGGGGGACACAGCAGTGCTTTGGCCTTATCAACTATTTCTGAGCTGACAGCCATGTCATAAGATTTGAAACACGATGTGTTCTCATTAAAAAACGCTCTGGATTCTCGGAGTACAAGATTCTTAAAAATGTATGTCTGATCGTTAATGATTTTGTCTTCCTTGCCTACGGGAAGACTCAACATGTAAACCAAATTGTTGTCAGTGAGAACACACTGATGTAAAGTCGACCAGGTTACAACCACTGTGTCCCCGAAAGAGAACGCCGTAGCGAAAGGCCTATCACTTCTGGCCACACACTTAAGCCTTGTGGGAGGCTTCTCATACGGGGATTTGTGGGATCTTCCGTCCATCTATCAAATGAAACACAACATAGGCTATGTGTAAATGAATCATAATCACAATAAGGGTCAAGTTGTTGAGGTTGTGCCAGGTTTTATACCGTACAACAAAGAGAGGACACGAGAGGATCATGGGAATGGGATCAAGGGATGGGAATAACCAAGCCTGGCTGCCTGCTGAAGAGGACCGATGCAGTGCAGGTAGGGCCTAAATTGATGCTTAAGCCAATGATATAAAGCTAATGATATAAAATCTAATGATTACCTAGTCTTTTAATATTCAATATGTCGTTATTATAATGTAGGATATTGTTGTAGTTTATGAGAAACCGCATAATCCGTGGGTTTTGTCCCCACATTTCAGCACGTAGCCTGTTTTAGCCTAGGCCTAAGTGAGTTTTAATCGGTGCAACGGTAATGTAACCCTAATCTTATCGGATGCTCTGTAAAGCAAGTTAGTTCACGAAAACGAGAATAATATTGTCTTGGGTTAATTAATAACCTGCTATCATCACTTGATAGTTCATAATTCATATCAATTGGCAGTCTGATATTACGTAGCGTTCCGTTGGGGACAGGACTACCCAATTCCCACGGGTTTTCGATGTGTGTGGTTATTCCATCAACTGTATACCACCCACTTGTTGATTGTAGGCTTACTTTTTATGTTTTTATGTTTTAAGTAGCCAAGCGTCAATGCTTAGGGTAGCCTATAGGCGCTAGCTTTTTAATGCATTTCAATGTGGTCATATTAAAGTTATGCTATTCAAACCAAATAGTCCTAGCGAGCCATTAGGCAAGGATTTAGGCCTACTAATGGTGATATCAGACTAATGTCAATTTTAAATATAACTTGACTTGGACTTCGACTGAGGAGGGCTATAGGCCTATTCAATATTTGATGTTTAGAAATATGACGGGGAAAAGGGCCAATTAAATTCAATTCTTCCGTATATACAACGGTGACCGTGAGTAGAACAATATAAAGTCCCATTTCGTCTGCTTAGTCTATCCGGTTGTTCACTGTTACACTGCTATAATGTAGCAATTACACGTAGCGGCAGCCAATCTTCTAAAATGGATTTTACGCGTTGCGAGCGGAACGCTTCGATTACGCGCCTGGTGTAGCTTCCCTGTTAGACTGTATAATTGGAAGTGGTTACTAATTGACGAGAACTGTTCCTTATCATGGAATGTTTCGGAGAAGGCTACTTAGTTTCGAAGATGGCCTACGCCTCAGACAAAACAACTTTTTTTTGCCATTCATTAGTTTTAAGCAACGTAATTCATCATACTCATTTTTGAGCAAACGACTACTGTACCCATGTAGGCCTACATTTTGTAATACGTTTCACATCATAATGATTGAAGATGTAGCCTACCCCTTGTCTAAACTACTCCTCATAGACCAAGAATGTAGGAGTTATACACCTGACTTTATCATGTAGCCCGACAGAAGAGCACACATTCTGGCGAAATCCCGGTTGCTCAGTGGGCTAGTGGTTGTAGAAAAGCTTCAGTTTTCATATAAAAGTTAAGCATTTCGTAATACTTGTTACTTGTTATAGGCTAAGAGGATTTTTTACCTCAGAAATGTAGCTAACCTTGGCTACCCCTCATAATAGGCTACCCGGCGTTGCCCCGACCAATTGGCTCTAGTCTATTGTGAATAGCCTAATGAGAATGCGAAAATACTCCTCCTGCTAATTGTAAATGAGATATTTTAAACAGTCTAGATAGTATATAAAAAAACACACACACATATATAACCCGTATCTTAACTTTGTAAGGAGAGGGTTACACATACCTTTTCACCTTCTCTTCAATTTCTTCCAAATGGTTTGAAATGGTTTTCATGTCATGACACAATAAATTGTAAACAAATGTAGTAGCCTAGTTTGATATGCATGCTGATTGGTTCTTTTAGTTGCTGGGGTGTAGTGATTGGTAAGTTTCTTATAACAATCATTCACAGAACTCCCAGTTGTCAAAAAAAAGAGTATATCCATTTCAGACATACCCTAGACCTAGCATAGGCTACATGCTTAATAACTCACTTAATTACATGAAATAAACCCAGTTTAGCCTACAACTTTCCGTTGATGTAACACAGCTAAGTATTAAGCCATAGCCTACAGTGTAGGTGCAGACACTGGCATTGACATGAGCACATATATTAAACTTGTCTCTGTTTTTGTACCAGTAGGCGTCAGTGTTAGGCTACTTTAAGTAGGCGCTGAAATCCATTACTGGGGAATCAGATTTTTATTATACACTAGCAGTAGGCCTACTTTGTTAAAGTTAGTTTTTATGTTTTAATGGCATTTTCTGGTAAAAAAAAAAAGTAGTTTGAGATCAAGTATGATTTAATATAATTGTAATGAATTGAACATCAAACAGGTTTTGAACTTGGAAATGAATCCAGGCCTAGGCTATTTGACTTTGTCAGCTACATATATTTTTATCTTTCTATTGTAGAGTACTGATAAGCTCAGGCGGAGTGTTTAATATTTTCATTTCTATTTATTGAGTAGTCCTACATAGGCCTACTTGCAATAAAATGTGTTTTTTCCCCTCTACATCTTGGTTGCAGATTCTAAGGCTGACCAACTGTGAGATGCATTTATGAGCATCACCCACCCACAACTGCAAACCTCTACAGAGAGTGGTGAACTCAGCACAGCACATTGCATGGATAGAGCTACCAGGACATATACAGTCAGCCCTGCTGGAGGAAGGCATCCCGTATCCTCTCTGATCCCAGTCATCCCAGCTACAGCCTTTTCATTCTCCTGTCATCTGGCAGACTATACAAGACCATTTGGACCCATACCAGCAGATTCAGAGACAACAGGACATCAGGACACTGACTGCCTTCTGAACCCAACATGTCACAACACCTACAAGCTCAAAACACACCCCTTACTGTTCATAGCTATGATGTAAGAAGATTCAAACTAAAGTCGGTGGTAAAACTGTGCAGACAATTGCCATTTGACATTGATATGTATTCTTACTACTTTAAGGAGAACTCAGGCAATTTTCATATAGATTTCCATTTCTCAAGGTCACCGAGTATTAAAAATCGTTTTTCGACAGCACTCGGTGACCTTGAGAAAAGAGTTTTCCTTTAACATATTCTGTGTTAAGTTAAGCTAAGTTAGCCAGGCACAAATGTTGTTATTGATAAATGATGTTGCATGCCATGACATGACAATAAACTTGAATAATTAATACAGCTCTCTTGTTCAAAAAAACTTGAAAGGTGGATACCTCAGTCATGACAAGGATCAGACGATCCAAAAAGCACACCGACTGGTATATTCTTTACTCATTCTGTAGTTGGTTTACACCAGGCAACACAGAAAGACATATTCCTAATTTAATTCTCCTATGAGCTCTGTGCACTAGCGTAGTAACTTCCATCTCTGACTTGATGTCGGCAAACTGGTTTTCTGATGGTTGACATGGCTGTCAAAAGCACCTGAAGATGAGTTCTTTAGTTGTACCAAAACGTGTGCCCAGGCTGCGATATTGCTGCCCTCCTTATTTTATACCACTCTGCGTGTAGGCTGCGTTTTTAGGAAAAAGGTGGAAGCTAAAATGGCTTGACTTGAATCCAAGTAGAGTGCACATAGCAGTGCTCCTCTGCTGTACACAGACATTAAGACTTCTTTACATTGTAAAGAAGTTTCTCTACTGGTAATATATAAGTAAATTATATAAATGCTTTGATCAGTATTTATCAGTATTATACATTTTTAAGAAGCTGTATTTCACTAAGGCCCGAATCCCCTTTGACCAAGTATACACATGGCACTCTCAAGAAAACTCTCATTTATGCATAATGCAAAATTATCATGAACATACATGCTGTATAAAACCATCTGTGTGTTCCTTCAAGGTTGGTAGTTTGGTAGGTCAAATGTTCCAAATGTTATTTTGCTTTATTCATTATTTGCTGACTTTGGTTTGGGCTACTCAAAATGTGTTGTGCAAATTGACATTCTCAAAAAAGCCATCATTCATCCTTTCCTCTATTCTACCATACAGGTGTTACAAAGTTTCATAAACATCCATGCATTCAGTCATACATATACATTTATCCATAATTAATTCATATTAATCACCATATGCTGTAGGTCTATCATTCATCTTACTGATATGAACTGCCTTTGCCTTGGTTGCTATGTTTTTATATAAATGTGAATTTTAGGGCATTGCTGTGAATGATTTTAGCTGAATGAATATTTGAAAAACATTTCATTTATTGAATTTAAAACAATTAAAACACAACCATAATAATCATGTATGAGTGAGTGTGAAAGAGAAAGAGTGGGAGAGAAACGGAACAAACATACCGTTTCCCATTAGCATACAGCACATTTACCTATTGTGTTATATTGCACCTCTGGACTGTGATCGATCTAGAAACTGCTGCAATAACTGCAAACTTTAAACAGAGACACAACCAGCACAAACTAAACTAAAATAAAATAAAGAAACAATCAAGTTTGTGTGCATGTGCATGCGTGTGTGCGTGTGTGTGTGTGTCTGTGTGTTGAGTGTGTGAGAGAGAGTGGACAAGAAACAGAACGGAATAAAGAGGGAAAAACAATAAAAAATTAAACGTCATTCAGGCCCTCCAGGCCGGCCAGTCCCTCTAGCTCCTCTCCCTTAGGCTCCTTAGCCTCCTCTCCCTTAGGCTCCTCTCCCATAGGCTCCTCTCCCTTAGGATCCTCTCCCTTAGGCTCCTCTCCCATAGGCTCCTCTCTCTTAGGCTCCTCTCCCTTAGGCTCCTGAAGCTCTTCTCCCTTGATATCCCCGTCCTCGTCCTGAAAGTAGACAAAAGAAAGACATACGTTTTTTACAATTAATTAATATCATTTGGTTTTATGATAATACACGCATAGAGTAATCAAAGGAGATTAATTCCCTTTGTGAATTATTAGGAATACCCAAAAGACACTTGGGTTAAGTCTGCTAGAAGAACAAACAGTTACACTTTACCTGAAGGTATACAAAAGTGTGACATGAAACTGTCATGAACGTCTAATAAACACTATAAATCTTTATGACATAACGCTTCTGTCACTCGCTTCTGTCAAGTGTCATTCGGTTTTTGTCATAACAAGTTAGGTTTAATGTTAGGGTTATGACAGTGTCATGTCATTCTTATGTAGAAACCTAAAGTAAAGTGTTACCGACCAAATCGGGATATAGTATAGTATACTATATAGTATAGTATATATATTCTTTTGATCCCGTGAGGGAAATTTGGTCTCTGCATTTATCCAAATCTGTGGATAGTGAAACGCACTGAGCACACAGTGAACACACAGTGAGGTGAAGCACACACTAATCCCAGTGCAGTGAGCTGCCTGCAACAACAGCGGCGCTCGGGGAGCAGTGAGGGGTTAGGTGCCTTGCTCAAGGGCACTTCAGCCGTTCCTACTGGTCAGGGCTCGAACTGGCAACCCTCTGGTTACAAGTCTGAAGCGCTAACCAGTAGGCCACGGCTGCCCCACTATCTAAAAGATATCTAAAAGATTAGCCTAGGTGATCACACATTTGTTTATTACAGAATGGAGTATATTTTAGCAAGAATATGATTTAACCACCCACTAGAGGGGGATGTGTTTACTGGGGATAATGTGTTATGGGCTTATACATCATAATTAAATGCACTTACTCCAAACAGGACATTGGGGGATAGAACAACATTTCCGTCCACCTCTAAGTTGACTGTAAGAGGTAGACGGTTAAGGAAGTCCCTTTCAGTTCCTCTCCATGTTGCGGTTGGAACCTTCAGCTCCACCCCAGTGTCCAGTAGTATGGTGGCATTGTCCTCTCCAAGCTCTGCCCCCACAATGACTGCAACTAGATCATATGGTGCTGCATCTATTTGCTGGAGAAAGGTAACACAATAGTGTTGATCATTTAGTCTTTTTCACTGAGAACACCAGCAAGACATACTGTAGCTTAGGCTATGACATTACAGCAGTATTTATCTAGGTCATGCTATTGTCCAAACTGAATTACAGTTAACAGTTTAAACAGTTGATATGTGCAGATTTTTCATCCTGTGCTTGTCTGTCAGCTTCTCTGGAAAAATATCAGCATTACATAGGACTGTATTATGATTATATTGTTCTACTCACGGTCACCGTTGTATATACGGAAGAATTTAATTTTAATCCAAATGACCCATTGTCCATTATTCTTAGGTGGCTTATCGCCACACATTGGCCCACCTCCACTGTCTGCATCGCAGCCTCCCTCCACAGGGTGACTATAATTGTAGAGCCTCCCTGGCTCAGTTTTAAGTCCATCAGGGGAATGGGGGCTCCCCTGATTCGCACTTGTCGTATCTCTGCAACCTAAGGGAAAACAGATAGGTGTTATTAAATGTTGCTAGACATCATGGGCTTAGCCTTAACAAGGAATATTCCACCTCCCCTTGAGCCGTTCTCTGAGTCTAGCCGTTCTCTGTGTCTGGCGATATCAGTTTTAGCTCCAGCCTAGCTATATAGCTCCAGCTCTTGAATTTCCCCTAGGGATCAATAAAGTATCTATCTATCTATCTATCTATCTATCTATCTATCTATCTAGCTCTAGCCTATACTCTCATTCCAGCGTAATAATCAAGGAACACCATGGGCGCAGCAGCACAATGATAGCATGCAGCACCTGAAAATAGTCCCTGTAGGCTAACTTCCAGCAACAAGGTTTGTCTGCTGCAGCAGACAAATTGGTTAGTGACTGGATTATTACGCCTGAATGACAGTATAGTTCCATGTCAAATCAGCCTAGAATATCGCTATTTTTCATTTTCCGTTGGTCTTATTAAACTTTCTAACTTGAGAGGAGACAAGTTTTAAATAGGAAAATTAACAGAAATCTTCACTTTTAAACATGATGCTAGAAGGCAAGATGCTAATGGTCTAATCCAATTCAATGATCTATGCTAAACTGGAGCTAAAAGTGGTATCACCAGACCTAGAGAATGGCTAGATGAACTGAAGAAAGGTAAAAAAAATCAATTGTTTAACTCAAGGGGAGATGGAAAATGAGTATAATTCCCCAAATGGTGGAATATCCCTTTTGTTGCATGGCCTAACACTGAAATAATCCAACAATAAAAACATTGTGTATTGATTTCCCACTTTAGTCAAAAACTAAAAAAGCCAAAATTGATCCAAAATACAGACAGACACCCAGCATGCAATTTTGTTTGGCAGACTACATGAGTAAATCTATTTTTTGCCTAATTGAAAGGTATAAGTACAAAACATGACTGCAGTTTTTTTCTTATTCAAAGAGTACAGTGCAGTACAATGACATGTTCACGTCCAAAATATTGCATTTCCAAAGTAAAGTACAGTACTAAAGCAGTGCTTTAAAAAATATATATATATTTTTTTAAAGTTCAACATTTTGCAATCCCTGCATAAGAATTGAAGATCCTTTCCAATTACAACTTAGACACTGGAAATAGGCCAAATATCGTATAGGCATGAGGCTACTTACAGCTGTTATTTCACCCTCCAGGGTGACATACTCATGGCCTGCACCTCTGATGTCCGATATCAACAATTTTGGTGAGGGGGGACACAGTAGGGCTCGGGCCTTGGCTATGGTTTCAGAGCTGACAACCATATCGTAAGACTTGAAGCTTGAAGTCGAGTCATTGTAATATGCCCTTGAATCTCGTAAAACCAGATTCTTAAAGACATAAGTCTGGCCAATCATGACTTTATCTTCCTTGCCAGAAGGAAGTGTCAAGATATAGATGGACTTGTTGTCAGTTAGAGCGCACTGATTAATTGTCGACCAGGTCGCTCCCACTGTGTCCCCGAATGTGTAGGAAGTAGCGAAAGGCCTATCATTTCTGGCCACACACTTAAGCCTTGTGGGAGGCTTCTCATACGGGGATTTGTGGGATCTTCCGTCCATCTATCAAATGAAACACAAAATAGGCTATGTGTAAATGAATCATAATCACAATAAGGGTCAAGTTGTTGAGGTTGTGCCAGGTTTTATACCGTACAACAAAGAGAGGACACGAGAGGATCATGGGAATGGGATCAAGGGATGGGAATAACCAAGCCTGATGGCTGCCGGCTGAAGAGGACCGATGCAGTGCAGGTAGGGCCTAAATTGATGCTTAAGCCAATGATATAAAGCTAATGATATAAAATCTAATGAGTACCTAGTCTTTTAATATTCAATATGTCGTTATTGTAATGTAGGCTATTGTTGTAGTTTATGAGAAACCGCATAATCCGCGGGTTTCGTCCCCACATTTCAGCACGTAGCCTGTTTTAGCCTAGGCCTAAAATTTGTGAGTTTTAATCGGTGCAACGGTAATGTAACCCTAATCTTATCGGATGCTCTGTAAAGCAAGTTAGTTCACGAAAACGAGAATAATATTGTCGGGTTAATTAATAACCTGCTATCATCACTTGATAGTTCATAATTCATATCAATTGGCAGTCTGATATTACGTAGCGTTCCGTTGGGGATAGGCCTACCCAATTCCCACGGGTTTTCGATGTGTGTGGTTATTCCATCAACTGTATACCACCCACTTGTTGATTGTAGGCTTACTTTTTATGTTTTTTCAAACAAGTAGCCAACAAGTGTTAATGCTTAGGATAGCCTAGGCGCTAGCCTAGCCTCTGCAGTGTTTTAAAACTAGGTTCTTCTAATGCTATTTTAATCGCCTACGAAATGCATTTCAATTTGGTCATATTAAAGTTATGCTATTCAAACCAAATAGTCCTAGCGAGCAATTAGGCAAGGATTTAGGCCTACTAATGGTGATATCAGACGAATGTCAGTTTTAAATATAACTTGACTTGGACTTCGACTGAGGAGGGCTAGGCCTATTCAATATGATGTTTAGAAATATGACGGGGAAAAGGGCCAATTTTATTTTGACTAAAGTCCCATTTCATCTGCTTAGTCTATCCGGTTGTTCACTGTTACACTGCTATAATGTAGCAATTACACGTAGCGGCAGCCAATCTTCTAAAATGGATTTTACGCGTTGCGAGCGGAACGCTTCGATTACGCGCCTGGTGTAGCTTCCCTGTTAGACTGTATAATTGGAAGTGGTTACTAATTGACAAGAACTGTTCCTTATCATGGAATGTTTCGGAGAAGGCTACTTAGTTTCGAAGATGGCCTACGCCTCAGACAAAACAACTTTTTTTTTGCCATTCATTAGTTTTAAGCAACGTAATTCATCATACTCATTTTTGAGCAAACGACTACTGTACCCCTGTAGGCCTACATTTTGTAATACGTTTCACATCTTAATGATTGAAGATGTAGCCTACCCCTTGTCTAAACTACTCCTCATAGACCAAGAATGTAGGAGTTATACACCTGACTTTATCAAGTAGCCCGACAGAAGAGCACACATTCTGGCGAAATCCCGGTTGCTCAGTGGGCTAGTGGTTGTAGAAAAGCTTCAGTTTTCATATAAAAGTTAAGCATTTCGTAATACGTGTTACTTGTTATAGGCTAAGAGGATTTTTTACCTCAGAAATGTAGCTAACCTTGGCTACCCCTCATAATAGCCCGGCGTTGCCCCGACCAATTGGCTCTAGTCTATTGTGAATAGCCTAATGAGAATGCGAAAATACTCCTCCTGCTAATTGTAAATGAGATATTTTAAACAGTCTAGATAGTATATAAAAAAACACACACACATATATAACCCGTATCTTAACTTTGTAAGGAGAGGGTTACACATACCTTTTCACCTTCTCTTCAATTTCTTCGAAATGGTTTGAAATGGTTTTCATGTCATGACACAATAAATTGTAAACAAATGTAGTAGCCTAGTTTGATATGCATGCTGATTGGTTCTTTTAGTTGCTGGGGTGTAGTGATTGGTAAGTTTCTTATAACAATCATTCACAGAACTCCCAGTTGTCAAAAAAAAGAGTATATCCATTTCAGACATACCCTAGACCTAGCATAGGCTACATGCTTAATAACTCACTTAATTACATGAAATAAACCCAGTTTAGCCTACAACTTTCCGTTGATGTAACACAGCTAAGTATTAAGCCATAGCCTACAGTGTAGGTGCAGACACTGGCATTGACATGAACACATATATTAAACTTGTCTCTGTTTTTGTACCAGTAGGCGTCAGTGTTAGGCTACTTTAAGTAGGCGCTGAAATCCATTACTGGGGAATCAGATTTTTTTTATACACTAGCAGTAGGCCTACTTTGTTAAAGTTAGAGTTTTTATTTTTTTAATGCCATTCTCTGGTAAAAAAAAAAGTAGTTTGAAATCAAGTATGATTTAATATAATTGTATTGAATTGAACATCAAACAGGTTTTGAACTTGGAAATGAATCCAGGCCTAGGCTATTTGACTTTGTCAGCTACATATATTTTTATCTTTCTATTGTAGAGTATTGATAAGCTCAGGCGGAGTGTTTAATATTTTCATTTCTATTTATTGAGTAGTCCTACATAGGCCTACTTGCAATAAAATGTGTTTTTTCCCCTCTACATCTTGGTGGCAGATTCTAAGGCTGACCAACTGTGAGATGCATTTATGAGCATCACCCACCCACAACTGCAAACCTCTACAGAGAGTGGTGAACTCAGCACAGCACATTGCATGGATAGAGCTACCAAGACATATACAGTCAGCCCTGCTGGAGGAAGGCATCCTCGACAGATGCAGTGGTAGTCTTCTCTGCATTGTATTTTACATTTTATTTTAATGATGTAGCTATGACTGTAGTTTAAAAGTTTAAATGTTAATAGCTAAAATGTTATTCTATTGCTGTAAGTCACTTTAGACAAATCGTCCCCTTAGAATTATAGGGTTCTATCTACGTTCTGAGTAGTTATGAGATATTGAGCTTCAAAGTCTTAGAATTCCATAGAGTTATACTGATAAGTGGAACAAACCTCTTTAAATATAATGTCCAAAAATGCATACAACTACAAGAAACACCTCACCTCATCTTCTTAAGATGTCACAGAATAAGAATATGTCAATAACTCAATTTTGACAAAAATGTCAGATAGAACCTTATAATTCTAAGGGGACGAAATGTGTCTGCCAAATGAATGAATGCAATCATACTTCTTGACACACCATGTACATTGATATTTCATACATTGTCTAAGCTCATTCTAAAGTTTATGGATTAATGCAGTGTAAAATCAGCTTAAATTAATTAAGAATACAGAACACAGGATCATGATAACTGTAATATGTTTCTAGAACACCTGAATGGGCACAGTGCTGAGGATCAGAGATGAAGATGTTGTCCAACAATGTGTTCTTCTCAGTGGTGGAGGTGGTAATGAGATTTGTGAATCCTTTAGACTGGAACAACTCATAGATTGGCTTCCTTCCATTGGTCAACATGTCTTCATTAAAATCCCCACAGACTATAATTGCACTATCAGCAATAACATGTAAAGACTCCAGTAGATGACAGAGATTTGGCAAAAATAGGTTTGTGTTGTAATCTGGTGGTCTGTAAATCACTGCAATTAGTAGTGGAACTGGAGCAACAACTTTCAATACTAGGAATTCGAGATCAGTCACACCCTGTATGTATGGCACATGATGGGCTTGAACATGGTTTTTTACAAACATAGCAACTCCCCCACCATTTTTCTGTGCAAAATGAGAAAGAGTAGAGTATGACACATGTCTGTTGCGCTTATACATTTGATAGTTTTCCAACTGGATATTTTCTGGGACAAATGTGCCAAAAAGGTGTGTTTCAGTAAAACACAAAATGTCTGCGAGGCACAGTTCGTGATGTCTCTTCACGTCATTAATGTGGGCTGAGAGTCCTTCAGTGTTGTGATGGATCAGTGTTAAAGATGGTGATCTCAGAGTGGGGAGGCAGTGAAGGAGGGGCATGGCGTTTCCAAATTCAACTTTTTGCATACTGTCCACAGAAACTGTGACTTCTGGATCAGCATATATTTGGTTTTCATCAAAATCAACTATGCGCAGACCCTGTAGTGAGGTAGTTCTGCTGAGAGCAACGTATGCCATACCAGGTTCAAATATACGCTGCATTGAGACCACTGCAGAAACTGTCGTCATGCCTTGACATTTGTGTATGGTACAACCAAAGGCTAGAGTCATTGGAAATTGGTGACGAACCACACCCTTTTTACTAAGAGGTTCCTCTACTCTTTCAATATATACCAAATTGTCTGGTCCTTCTGGTCCTTTATTGCGATGTCTTTGCCCTGCATTGGGACTGTCCAATTTAACACCAAGCATTTTTACAAGTGATCTGCCATCTTGGTCGTGATAAACAATTTTACCAATCTTTCCAAATGAACCATTCACCAGTCCATCTTCCACATCTATGTTTCTCATGAGCATCACACGTGCACCGTTAGCAACTTGTAGTCTGTCTGGTAAATCCCCTTTACGTCCTTCAAAAGGTGCTCTCTGCCTTTCCATCCGACCAGTTTGTAGATCTTTCTTATAGTCATGTGCATCAATGTTGACCAGTTCAGAGTATAGAGCAGATATTGTGTTTGCATTGTGTTGGTTTACTTGTTTATTTGTAGCAAAAACATGCAGAATGTCTTTGGGACAGTCATCAGCTTGACATATGGCCTGGCCAAGTAGAGCTCTGTCTGCTTCAGATAATGCCTCTCCTTTGCGTTTCACCCTTATCCTGTTGAGCAGCTCAGCAAATGGCACATCATCTTTCTGGCGCATGATTTCTGTGAGAGTGACTACTTGGAATCGATCCTTCCAGATATCAAGAACATGATCCTCAAACACACAGAGAGGTTTGGCTTTACCAGGGGGACTTATCTGGTTGAAATCACCACAGGCCAGGATTGAGACTCCGCCAAAGGGTTTCTTGCTGCCTTTGATTTCTTGCAGTCTCCAATTGACATATGCAAAGAGTGATTTTGATATCATGGACACTTCATCAATGACAATTATTTCAACATTGGACAAGGTTGCTCTCACTTCATCTAGACGGTTTCCAAGGCACTGGTAAGGTGGTTTAAGGCTTCTTGGCAGTTTCAGGACAGAATGCAGTGTCTTGCCAGATATGTTAAAAGCTGCTGTGCCGGTAAATGCTGTGAGAAGGACAGTGGGCATGGACATGTCTCTTTCCTCTGTGATGCGGGGTAACTTGCGGAGTATCTTTGATGCCTCTGTGTAGATGCATTTGATAAGGTGAGATTTGCCAGTTCCAGCTCCACCAGTGACAAAGTAAAAAAACTGATCGGCACTCTGTCCACACACTCGTCTCATGCACCACTTACGCACTGTATAGAATATAGATGCCTGCGTTTGATTTAGATTTTGATACATGTTACGGACTACAGTAGGGTCGATTTGAGGAGCCTCAAACATTGGTGCTGCACTTCCTCTGTCTGTGGTACTTGAGCTATATTCAGGAATGTCATCCCGTTCATTCATTTCGTCTGGATTTATTTCCTCACGCTCAGAAATGCACTCAAGCCGAAGAAGCTCTGTCTCAGGTGCAAGTGTTGTCCATGCATCCTCCATAGGTCCATTTTCTTCTATGTTCTCAATAGCTTTCTCTATTGCATCACTGTTCTTTTCAAATTGTGACCTGTTCTCCTTGACAACAGAAACTACTCTCTCATTATAGTCTCTTCCAGGAAGACGTATAGAACCCAATGTATAAAATGACTCATATGTTGGAAAACCTCTGGGTTTCAGCTGTGAATCTGAGCGATAAGGGAGGTACAGTTTGAGCAATGTGCCATAGAATTTCTCTGGAGCTTTTTGCTCAGAAAATCGGGCGTATCTGATAATGGCAGGCTTTCCTTTCGTTCGCTTCTGAATGAAGCCCATTTCATTTTGAAGTGGCAAAACCTTTTTTCCTTGTTTCTGCCTTCCATACACAACTCTATAAGTGGAAGCAAACTCTGCCATAAACATTGTCGCAAACTCTGGTGTATCTGGTCTGTTTTTGTATTTGTCTGCCATTCCAGACATCCAAACATTCTCTGAATCAGGGATTCTGTCATTCAGGTACCTTAAAGGGACGCTCATTTTCAAAGCATTGTCATCAGTGGGTATAAATATCACGTTTCGAGAGCAAGACTTCAGTTTCAAGCTACAGACTCGTGCAACAGCCTCTTGAACACTAACCTCTCTGTTTTTGGAGTATGCTTGCATGATTTGTTTCATTTCCTCACAGTCAGAGGTATTGGATTGAGAAGTATCAGAGACAACTCTTTTCAAATACTCACTCATCTCATGTTCAGCTTTGGAAATATATGATAAGATGTACATCAGACAGGAATAAGGGTTCAGGATGAACTGAATATCAATGTTTGCATTCCAGGCCCTTAACAAATGCTCATTATAGCCATTAATCCAGCAGTCCTTTGGTTGACGTTTCATTACTAGCACACTGGACGTTGTTAATGAACTGACACAGTTTAGGTATTCCTCATAGCTTAAGTTGCATTGGGCAAGTAGCTGTGGGATGCTTTCAAATGATGCTGTTGGATTATTCAGCAATTCCCATAATGGCCTCAGCTTAGTTTTGGCGTCTTCGGGAGACATGGAAGAGCGGTCATGATCAAATTCATCATCAGATTCATCCATGAGCTCTGCTGGCATTGGGTGTGTTATAAATGTGCTCTCGACAGGCTGTTTCGGAAATCCAAACCGACAGTGCTTATTTCCTTTCTTACATGACTTGGAGTGCCTTTTGCTGTGGGTTTGCACCTCTGTCACTATTTTGAAGAGCTCAGGGTCTGTATTTGGGTCAGGCAGCTGACATGTTATGTACTTGTCCACAAATTCACACACTTTCTCATCTGGGTCCTCCTCAAATACAGGTGCGTTCTTACACCAAACCAACATATGTATATGAGGTGAACCTCTAGCTTGATACTCCACTCGAAAAAAGTAGTCAATGACCTCACCGATGGGCTGTGCTGGTGACAAAAGTAGGTGTCTGAGAAGTGCATCAACACGCTTGTCAAACATGCGCATAGTGGTGACAGGGTTGCTGCGTAAAATCTCACATTTTGATGCCCAGTCGAGTTCAGAAAAGTCAACCTGCTCTCCTTGCTGTGCTTTTATTGTTTGTATGACCTCTGGCCATCTCATTTCAGCAGCACTAAATGTACAGAAGAATGTTGGGGTACCCAGCTGGCGAAGCATTGCAAAGAGGTCTCTGAGGGTTTTTTCCCAGTAGGCAGGTGTTCCTCTCAAAGGCTGCATGAATCGAGTGGCATCTCTGTTGTGTACCAGCTTTTCCACTTCACGTTTGTCTCGGAGCATTCTTGCAGTGATTTTGCGTCCATCTCTGGTCATAGGTTTTCCTTTACGCAGTTGAATAGACATAGAAGACTTTGCCAAATGCATTTCTGTGATAAATTGTGCGAAAAAAATATAATTGGAGTCGAGAGCAAATCGATTGTCAACACAAAAGAGACGTGCATTGAAATATCTGCTTGGCGATAATTTCATTGGTCTTTGTGTTTCATCCAAAGTGTTCATTCCAGTGGGGAACTGCACAGGGAAAGCCATTGCCTCTAGTTTAGGAACTCTGAAAAAACTCACTGGTCTGTTTCCTTCAGCTGGTGCCACAGTGAATATACCCTCACCAAATGTTAACATTTCCTGTGCAATATCAGCTGGCTGTAAGCATGAATCTATAGAGCATCCACCATTTTGCTGACTTGTGTCCTGCTCAGTGTCAAGTGAATCCTGGTTAACATGTAACTCATGGGTTTCATTATTAAGCTGATTGCCTTCACTATTTATTTCTGAATGTCCTGGGTCAGTAATGTCAAACTCATCCACTGCATCAGTCTCCATTAGATCAACCTCTCCTGCAGCACTGATGTCATTCTCATCTGCCAAGCTATCAACCTCATGCTCTGATATTCCATCCCCAGAAGCTTGTGTTTCATTAGTTATGGTTATGTCCTTATACTCTGAATGCATCTCTTTCAGTTTTGATAAAGCATGTAATACTTTCGTCATGTCAACAGTTTGGAACTGGTAATGCCCTGTGTAGTTCATTCTTCTTTTTAACTTCACTTTTAAAAGCTGTGATTGGCTACTAGGTCTAGGCAAAGCGTTGACTGTTTCCTGTATTTCAGAAGCGACACAGACAATTCCACCATGTATTAATTTCTGCTGGCCTTTGGGAAGACTGATTATTTTTGCAAATGGTATGTACCGTGCTATGATGTGCCTTTCAAGTATATTAAGATTACTGAGCTCTGGAGGAATTGGTGATAGCTCTAACATATTGTTTACAGCAATGGCCGGCATTTTCCCCATCTTCAAGTTTTCATGACAGCTGTAACAAATCCACTCTGTCTTTTCATCTGGTGCACAACATAATTCAAGTGCACTGCACTGCTCGCTGCATGTATGTAAATATTTGCCTGTTAAGCATCGATCAACCATGGCTCGATTCTTTTTATATAATTCATGATTGCACTCTTTTACCTGATTATAAAACAAAGCTCTGTGACACACTGTGCAAACAAAAGTAGGGCCATTCTGTACATCCATTCGAAAAGATGTGATGGCATCATGCAAAAGGGTGCTTTCTGTTGGTGTTGACTGTTGTTCAACCTCATGCTCTGATTGAAGTCGAGACAGGCGTGTAAGATTTCGGTATTTACGTTGTATATGTAAAGCACAACGCATTTTGTGAATCATTCTCTGGAAACTGTTATTTAGGCCCACACCTGCATTCTTCTTTTTTTGTAGAGAACGATAATGCCTGAATAAAGGGTCATTTCTGTATCTGTCATTGTAGGTTTTATTTGTTTTCTGCCTGTATGTTGGATCATTTGCATAGTGATGTTTCATGGTCAACTTCTGTCTTGAACGATAGGCTATATCATGGGCATAGCGTTTCTGTACGTACGCCTGCTGTCTTGCTCTAAAATTCAGGTCACTTGAGTAACGCTTATGTATGTAAACCTGCTGTCTTGCTCTAAAATTCAGGTCACTTGAGTAACGCTTATGTATGTAAGCCTGCTGTCTTGCTCTAAAATTCAGGTCACTTGAGTAACGCTTATGTATGTAAGCCTGCTGTCTTGCTCTGAAATTCAGGTCACTTGAGTAACGCTTATGTATGTAAGCCTGCTGTCTTGCTCTAAAATTCAGGTCACAGGAATAGCGGCTGTTGATGTATAACTTTTTTTTCAACTTATAGTTAGGTTCATGCATGTAACGGTCTCTGAGGTACGATTTCTTACTGTGTTGAATGCAGTTTGCATACCTCTTTCTTTCATATTCAATTTTTTTCATTCTATTCTGTTCATAATATTTTCGCTGTCTGATTCTGTTGTTCTCACTGCAGGACATATCCTTTTGTGCTTTGGCAGCTTTTCTGCGCCTGCGATTCTTACCACATTTAGTAAGTGAATTCTCAGAAATGGCTGGAGCCGGGAACTCAGCAGTCCGAGCAGGTTGCACATTGTCAGTGTGGCTCCCTTGTTCATTATTACACTCAGATGTAAATAACACTGGCATTAACTCATAAACCCATTCATCAGGTGCTTCAAGTAAGGTCCAGAATGCAAGCAGATGATCAATCATGTCACTCAAGCTGACAAAGGTCAACATCACAGCAGTGCCATTGTTTGCTAGAAATCCGTGAGGTGTTCTTGAGTGTGGATCAAAAACTCCATATTTATCATCATCTCTAAACAAAGCTATTGTTGTGCTACCTACAGTTAGCAGCGCAAACTTTACATCATTTGACAAACAATGCAGTCTTTCAGGAAGCTGTAGAAAGTCAACGCCATCAGGTCCATCTTGCCTAAAATAACCATACCGTGACGGGCACTTCTCAATATGATACATCTGTCCATAGATCTCAACACTATCAGGTAATTCATCAAGAGCCAAGTGGTCGGGTGCTTCATTGCCTCTCGCGCTCAACCTTACCAGTGCTTCACTGTACATCAAGTTACCCTTTAGCAAAACGTAGTCAAGGTCATCACTGTTGAGCTCAGTTCTGTAATGGAGAGTTGCCAGAAATACCAGGGAATTGCAGGTGCACTGCTTGTTACTGTTGTTCCCATACCTTACATCACGTTGGCTATGAGTTGCTTGAACACATGTGATGGCTCTCTGCTCCATGTTCATGCGGAAAACACTAGTTACCTCATTTACATGTTCTCTCTCATTCAAGTCACTCTGGTCTAATAAAGACTGATGTGGTTCAACTTCAGAGAGGTCCAACTTACGCCAACGTCTCTTTTGAGCCTCTGAACGACGGCCTTTCCTTGGCATGTTTCAAAATGCTACAATCTTTGCTTAATATAGTCTACAAGTTAAGTCTAATATTGGTTGTACAAATTATTGCTTATCAGATTATACAATAACACTTACTGTTTTACTCACAGGTTACTTAATGAACTTAATCTGAGTATATAAAAACAGTTAGATGAGATTAAATGTTAATAAACTCAATATACAAACACTAGTATTTATTTCAGTGGTTTATTACAATAATTAGTGGGACCAAAATGAAATGTTGCTAAGCAAAGAATTAAAAATTAATTGATTAGAATATGCTTGACACCCAATAAATAACAAGCTGGCTGTGAAAAGTACAAAATGACAATTTTTACCTTCACACACAATATTTACTTCAGTTTAATTATTAAATTCTGAAATTATCCTCAATTTTATGTTAATGCGTATTTTGTTTATCAGTGGCAATTCTGAATATGGCACTGGAACTGCTAGGTAGAGGTAACACTTGATGACACTGATGAGGAATGAGAGGAAGCTCTCTATGGCACTGGAACTGCTACGTAGAGGTAACACTTGATGACACTGATGAAGAATGAGAGGAAGCTCTTGAGATGATCAGGTTTATGCAGAACTAGGATGGAATCTCAAAAAGTCCTCACACAGCCCAGGTTCAGTCTTGCAGCACAGGCCAGGTCTAAAAGTAGGTATAACAGCAAAAACAACTTTGACAGGTATTATTCAAATATATAAAACGTTTCACAGGTATGTATAATTCACAGTAATAGTTCTGTATGTGAATAGTTCACAATTCACAATGGGCAATTCTTGTAGGAATATTATTCTCAATATTATTCAAAGTAGTATTCAGAAAAGGATTCCGTTTCAAAATGGTTCAGAATTCAAAGGAGGTTTCAGTCTCAAAATGGTTCAGAATTCAAAGGAGGTTTCAGTGTCAAAATGATTCAGAATTTAAAGGCGGTTTCAGTCTCAAAATGGTTCAGAATTCAAAGGAGGTTTCAGTCTCAAAATGATTCAGAATTTAAAGGCGGTTTCAGTCTCAAAATGGTTCAGAATTCAAAGGCGGTTTCAGTCTCACTCTCAAAATGGTTCAGAATTTGAAGGTTTCAGTCTCAAAATGGTTCAGAATTGGATTCAAAGGAGGTTTCAGTCTCAAAATGGTTCAGAATTTAAAGGCGGTTTCAGTCTCAAAATGGTTCAGAATTCAAAGGAGGTTTCAGTCTCAAACAGTAATAGTTCTGTATGTGAATAGTTCACAGGTAGTTCTCAGTATGGTTCAGAATCTTTATATAGTTCAGAGTATGTGCTGACAGAAAGTGGTCAATTCTTGTCAGAAATATGTCTGCAGGTATGTTATGTTCTGTTGGTTCAGAGTCTCAATATGATTCAGAGCAGTATTCAGTGTGTGTAGCCAGGTATGTATGATCAGAAAGTGGTCAATTCTTGTCGGTCATATGTTTGCAGGTATGTGTATGAGATGGGATTCAGAGTCTCAATATGATATGATTCAAAGTGCGTTTCAATCTCAAAAGAGTTCAAAGGATTCAAAGGATTCAAAGGAGTCAAAGGGTTCAAAGGAGTCAAGAGTATAGTATGTGCAGTCAGATATGTTCTCAGGAAGTGTTAGGTTCTTGTCGTAGATATGTTTGCAGGTAGGCGTTAGTGGGATATGAGTGTAGTGCAGTGCAGTGCAGTGTAGTGCAGGGTGCTGCAGACAATGACAGGCAGCGTCACAAGTGACACGCAGACACCACTTTGACAGGGCTGGTCTGGAACAAGCCTAAAAGGCAAACAAAGAAGAAGAAAAAAACACACGTTACACACTTCCAAAAATAAGCAGCAACACACACGGCAACATTGCTGCTTTCTTGGTTCTATCAATTTTAATGACGTAGGATGAATTAAGCGAAGGGAGCAAAGAAAACTAATACAAAATTCAGCTGTATATTATACTGTTCAGGACCAGACTTTGTAGGCAGCTACACATTAGATTGTCTGTCGTCACCCTTAGATTTACTGTATGTGATTGTTAATTGTTAAAGAAAAAGTTTGGACACATTTGTAGTTGTCGATGCCGATATGGTAGGCACTTAAGAATATGGAGGACTGAGCATTCTGACATCAAGACAAGCAACCTGCAAATCAACTAGTTTAACTAGCTTGCTAGTTCTGTCATTCAAATTGCCTCCATAGGTTACAATAGGTCTACACCAAATCAGTGAAGTAGCTATTTTTCTTCCCCATCAAGTAAAACACAATTTACATGTTTGTGTAAGCAAAAAAAAAGTGTAAGCAAGCAGCATAGCTGGTCTAGCAGTAAAAAATAATAAAAAGACATACCTTGAAAGTCTGCAGCACAGCAAGGGAAGACAGGATGGGAGAATGGAGTCTTGAGATGCAGTGTTTTTGTGGCAAAGACTGTCGCAGCACAAGGGAAGGTGGAGATGGAGGGAGTCTTTAAAAAGACAATTGCTTTCTGTTTTGAATAAAGAAAATTGTGTGAAACCATGACCACTGCTATAACATTACAATGCAACACAATTATGTTAAATTAAAATAAGCAGCAACACACACGGCAACATTGCTGCTTTCTTGGTTCTATCTATTTTAATGATAGGTTGGTTTTAGTGACGTAGGATGAATTAAGCGAAGGGAGCAAAGAAAACTAATACAAAATTCAGCTGTATATTATACTGTTCAGGACCAGACTTTGTAGGCAGCTGCACATTAGATTGTCTGTCGTCACCCTTAGATTTACTGTATGTGATGGTTAATTGTTAAAGAAAAAGTTTGGACACATTTGTAGTTGTCGATGCCGATATGGTAGGCACTTAAGAATATGGAGGACTGAGCATTCTGACATCAAGACAAGCAACCTGCAAATCAACTAGTTTAACTAGCTTGCTAGTTCTGTCATTCAAATTGCCTCCATAGGTTACAATATGTCTACACCAAATCAGTGAAGTAGCTATGTTTCTTCCCCATCAAGTAAAACACAATTTACATGTTTGTGTAAGCAAAAAAAAAAAGTGTAAGCAAGCAGCATAGCTGGTCTAGCAGTAAAAAATAATAAAAAGACATACCTTGAAAGTCTGCAGCACAGCAAGGAAAGACAGGATGGGAGATGGGAGTCTTGAGATGCAGTTGTGGCAAAGACTGTCGCAGCACAAGGGAAGGTGGAGATGGAGGGAGTCTTTAAAAAGACAATTGCTTTCTGTTTTGAATAAAGAAAATTGTGTGAAACCGTGACCACTGCTATAACATTACAATGCAACACAATTATGTTAAATTAACAAAATGCAGCACAACCTCTCATCTGTGTGACCAAGTAGTACCTTTAGGTTAAATAGCATAACATGTACTCGACACAAATATTAGGGGCACACTTAGAAATAAGTCTGTAACATTCTAATCAGAAAAGAATTGGGCCAGTATGTTGATAGGCTAAGAATTTCTAGATGTCTTATTTTTCCGCCACTATAAAGTTAGAAAATATGTGATAGCATTGGATTCAGGGTAGATTTTTGTGTTTTATCATCCTGTTGTCCATTGCCCATATGCCTATGGAGGTTCATATTATGGGCATGTTGGCCAAATCTAGCCCTTAGGTCATGTAACGTTAACGTCCTAGCTAGTTCAAGGCATACCGTCAAACGCTTCCGTGCGTTAACGTTAACCCTTTCATTTCGGTCGCGGTTTTGCGTTGTGGCCCTGACCTTTCTGTGTTGCCGCAGTGTTATAGCATAAACTATTGATAGTTTCCAAATGTCAGACTTCACGAGTCAACTATACTACTACCTGACCAACTGTGGGGCATAGTTCATAGACGTTGTTTTTCACAACACATAGAAGCTACGTCGAATAAAAGTGATAACGTTAATGAATGTCACAGAAAGTACATGTCTAGTTAAAGTAGCGCTAGATAATAGCTAGTTCTAGACCTGTTAGTTGGCCACTTTAGCTGCCAAACTTCATTCCAAGACAACGTAACGTTAGCGAGCAATGTACAGTTAGTTTCTAGCTACGTTTCCATTATTTCCAAATGGCAGACTTCACCAGTCAACTATAACGTTAGCTGCTAGCTAGCTACTAGCACCTACTAACGTTACCCGACCAATTGTCGGACATAATTCATAGACGTTGTTTATGTAATAATGAATGTCACACAAATTACATGTCTATTTAAAGTAAATGATAGCTAGACATAACGTTAGCAGCCAAACTTTACCTCAGATACCGAACAATGTATCATAACGTTAGAAGTCCTAACTTCTAACGTTACATTTCGATAATTTCCAAATGACAGACGTTCAGTCAGCTAACGTTATGGTACTACCCTACTAATTGTTCGGAAACAATTGTTTTTGACAACATATACGTCGAATAAAAGTGATATGATTAGAGTAATTAACGTGGTCGTTAAGGTTAACGGTAGCAGTGCTAGCTCGAAAGTTAACGTTAACGTTAGCTAGTCGCGTACCAGGCTCATTTAAGCTATGGATACAAAGAACGCTGTTAACCTTACCAAAATACCTATTGTGTTAACGTTAAGAGAATAAAACTTACGTTTGTGGTAATGTGACAAAGTCCAGGTAAGTTCAGGGCGAAGTTGTTGGGGCTCCAAACTTGACAGAGGCGACGAAACACTCAGTCAGCTCAGGTAGCAGTAACGTTACAACAAGAATGAGGCTGGTGGAGTAGACGAGGGATTCTGCGGATTCTGAGGCAAGCTGTCAAGCGCGAGACTGAGCGACGTCATTGACTGAAAAGCATGGGTAGGTTAAGTCAGGTCACTTAATGCACAACAGAGTTGATCCAAAGTGCTTTAAAATAAACAAAATAGTAAAAACAACAATAATAACATCAATAATAATGAGATTAAAATAAAGTAAAATAAAATAAAACAGTTGTCAGCAATCAAAATGATAGTTTAACGAGACAAAAAGAAAATAATATAGGCCTAGTGTATTATACAATAATCACATCAAATTGAAGGCTGGGCAGTTAAAATAAACGAGGAACATTATCAGAGCATATTAAAGGCTAAGGAAAAAAGTGTCATCACACTTCTTAGTTCCAGTGAGAAATCTAGCAGCAGCATTCTTAACCATTTGTAATCGCTAGTAGAGTTGGGCAAACCAAAATAAAGTGAGGTACAATAGACAAGTCTTGATGTAATAAATGCATATAATTAATGCGAATAGAGAGGCCTGAAGCAGAGCAAAATATTGCATTTGATGCTAACTTTAAACACTCCAGCAGACATTTTGGAAGTGAACATATTGTTATAGGCCTACTTATGAAAGTGTTGTTTAAGAGTTGTAGGGGTAGATTAAGCGAATACGACATTATCTGACTTCATCAAGCCATCTACAGCCGCCAGATGGACTCAGTCAGAGTTCATCTTGAATGCGCCTATTGACACTATGTTCCAACAAGCAGTAGACAACAATGAAATAGGAAAAGATCAAATTATGATTCAGCATGTTATTTCAAACGACTATCTTCTACAATTTCTACATTACCAGTTCTACAATTTCTTTTTTCCCTTGATATTGCACTCAAAATCCTGCAGATAGTGTGTGTAAATTGAAGTTTCTTTCTTTAAATTCTACCTTAATTTTACTACAGTAAACCAGGTATTCCTAAATCACCTATTTAGCTATAGCGTTGAACTTGTGCATTGGTTGCTAGGTAGGTGGTGGTTTAATTTAGCTGTCTGGAGACATAACTGATGACAACTGACAGTTGGAAAGGAATATGATATTTGACATGGTTGCTAGGCTGTTGTTAGGGTACTTGAGGTGCTTGCTAGGCTGTTGCTAGGGTAGTTATAGTGGATGCTATGCTAGTTGCTAGGTTATTAATGTTGGTTGCAATGTTGTCATTGTGGAAGTGGTTGATAGGTTGTTGCTAGGGTACATGAGGTTAGTTGTGCTAGGTTAGTTGTGGTGGTTGCTATGCTGGTTGCTAGATTAATCTCATTGGTTGCTATATTGGTTGCTAGGTTGTAACTGTGGAAGTGGTTGCTAGGCTGTTGCTAGGGTATTTTACATGATTGCTAGGCTGTTGCTATTGTACTTGAGGTGGTTGCTAGGCTGTTGCTAGGGTAGTTATGGTGGTTGCTACTCAGAGGGCTGATGTCAAAATATGACTTGGAAAAACTCATTCATGCATTTATCTCCAGCAGGGTTGATTACTGCAATGGACTGTTCACAGACCTTCCTAAAAAGACTATTAAACAGCTTCAGGTGATACAAAATGCAGCAGCTAGGATTCTAACAAAAACTAAAAGAACTGACCACATTACTCCAATTCTTAAGTCCTTGCACTGGCTTCCAGTAAGTCACAGAATTGACTTTAAAGCACTATTGCTTGTTTATAAATCAGTAAATGGAGCAGGACCTAAATACTTGTCAGACATGCTTCAGCAGTACACACCTTCTCGTCCTCTCAGGTCCCAGGTGAAAAACCTGCTAGTAAAACCTACAGTTAGAACTAAACATGGTGAAGCAGCTTTTAGCTGCTATGCGGCTCAGCTGTGGAACCAACTTTCCCGTTTTAAATCTAGACTTAAGACCAAACTGTTCTCAGATGCTTTCTGCTAACTGTGCCGAGTTACAAATTCTGAATCTGCCTTGATAATTATTCTACTTTGTCTTTTATTACTTTTTTTACTACTTTTGCCTTTGTTTTGCTTACTAATTATTCTTTATTTTATTTTACCTTGTTTTATGTTTCCTTTTTATTATGATCTTTACCTTTTAACTATTCTTTGACTATATTGCCCTTCTATGCTTGTATTTGTTATTATTGTTTGGTTTTGTTTATGTAAAGCACATTGAATGACCTCTGTGTATGAAATGCGCTATATAAATAAACTTGACTTGACTTGACTTGACTTGCTATGCTGGTTGGTAGGTTAATCTCATTGGTTGCTAGGTAGTAACTGGAAGTGGTTGCTTGGCTGTTGCTAGGGTATTTGACATGATTGCTAGGCTGTTGCTAGGGTACTTGAGGTGGTTGCTAGGTTGTTGCTAGGGTAGTTATAGTGGTTGCTATGATAGTTGCTAGGTTAATCTCATTGGTTGCTATATTGGTTGCTAGCTTGTAAATGTGGAAGTGGTTGCTAGGCTGTTGCTAGGCTACTTGAGGTGGTTGCTAGGCTATTGCTAAATTAGTTGTGGTTACTATAATGGTTGCTAGGTTAAACTCATTGGTTGCTATATTGGTTGCTAGGTTGTGACTGTGAAGTGGTTGCTAGGCTGTTGCTAGGGTATTTCACATGGTTGCTAGGCTGTTGCTAGGGTACTGAGGGTGGTTGCTAGGCTGTTGCTAGGGTAGTTATGGTGGTCGCTATGCTGTTGCTAGGGTACTTGAGGTGGTTGCTAGGCTATTGCTAAATTAGTTGTGGTTACTATAATGGTTGCTAGGTTAAACTCATTGGTTGCTATATTGGTTGCTAGGTTGTGACTGTGAAGTGGTTGCTAGGCTGTTGCTAGGGTATTTCACATGGTTGCTAGGCTGTTGCTAGGGTACTGAGGGTGGTTGCTAGGCTGTTGCTAGGGTAGTTATGGTGGTCGCTATGCTGTTGCTAGGGTACTTGAGGTGGTTGCTAGGCTATTGCTAGGTTAGTTGTGGTGGTTGCTATGCTGGTTGCTAGGTTAAACTCATTGGTTGCTATGTTGGTTGCTAGGTTGTAACTGTGAAAGTGGTTGCTAGGCTGTTGCCTGGGTACTTGACATGGTTGCTAGGCTGTTGCTAGGGTACATGAGGTGGTTGCTAGGCTGTTGCTAGGTTAGTTGTGGTGGTTGCTATGCCGGTTGCTAGGTTAAACTGCTATATTAGTTGCTAGGTTGTAACTGTGGAAGTGGTTGCTAAGCTATTGCTAGGGTACTTGAGGTGGTTTCTATATTGGTTGCTAGGTAGATGAGGTTTAATAGTTGGAATGACTGAACAGTTAAATAGATGCATAATTTAAATGGTTAAATTATTTTAGGTAGATAATTGACAATAACTGACAGTTGGAATGGCTCTAATGTTTGCTAGCAGTTATGCTAACTATGTTATCAAAGATAATAATGTTAACTAAGTTACTTAACTTAGTTAACTTAGCTAATGTTTTCATATTAAGTAGTTATGCTAACTAGCATGCTAACTATGCTAACCATGTTACTTAGCTAACTTAGCTAATCATTTTTAGTAGTTTTGCTAAAAATGCTAATTAGCATGCTAACATGCTAGCATGCTAACTATGTTAGCATGCTAACTATGTTACTTAGCTAACTTAGCTAATCATTGTTAACAGTTTTGCTAACTATGCTAACTAGCATGCTAAAATGTTAGCATGCTAACATGCTAGCATGCTAACTATGTTAACCATGTTACTTAGCTAACTTAGCTAATCATTTTTAGCAGTTTTGCAAAAAATGCTAACTAGCATGCTAACATGCTAGCATGTTAACTATGCTAACCATGTGACTTAGCTAACTTATCTAATCATTTTTAGCAGTTTTGCAAAAAATGCTAACTAGCATGCTAACATGCTAGCATGCTAACTATGCTAACCATGTGACTTAGCTTACTTAGCTAATCATTTTTAGCAGTTTTGTAAAAAATGCTAACTAGCATGCTAACATTTTAGCATGCTAACTATGCTAACCATGTGACTTAGCTAACTTAGCTAATCATTTTTAGCAATTTTGTAAAAAATGCTAACTAGCATGCTAACATGTTAGCATGCTAACTATGCTAACCATGTGACTTAGCTAACTTAGCTAATCATTTTTAGCAGTTTTGCAAAAAATGCTAACTAGCATGCTAACATGCTAGCATGCTAACATGCTAGCATGCTAACATGCTAACTATGCTAACCATGCTAACTAGCTACAGTGGGTAGGAGTCATAGTTGATGACAAGTAACAGTTACAATGGCTGAACAGTTAAAAAGTTCAGTAGTTTAAAGGGTTAAATTGTTTAACAGTGAAATATTGTAGTGAGGACTTTTATTTTGAAACAGTTTTTGGCAGAGGAAGCAGTTGAACAGGATGTGTAGTCTTAATAGGGCCAGTTTGTATGCTTAAAGCCTGAGACTGGCAGTTGAAACAGGTGGCCCGAACACCTGCCATAGGATCGATCCTAATTGCTTAACGGCCGTATTGTGATGTCATAATCATAATGTTAAGTCAATGGGGAAATTTTGATTAGTTTTTAATTAATAGTTTAAAAAGTATAAAAGTTACAAAGTTGAAAAATACAAAGCTCACATGTCCTAAGTAAGACCTACGTAACATAGTTTGAATGAAGTTTCTACGTTAAACGGTTGAAGCTGCATTAAGTGCGTTAGAAGAAGAATAATAATAATAACTAGAAAAGCATTTCCTGAAGGAAATACAGTGCATGAAAATGCAAAAAATATGATGTAAAATATCATACAGAGTAAAAACAAACTATATTGGTTGCTAGGTAGATGAGGTTTAATATAGTTGGAGTGACTGAACAGTTAAATAGGTGGATAGTTTATATGGTTAAATGATTTGCTTGGAAGATAAGGTTTAATAAAGTTGGAATGATTGAACGGTTAAATAGGTGGACAATACTTAACTTAGTTAACTTAGCTAATGCATTTTTAGTAGTTAGCAATGCTAACATGCTAACTATGTTAACCATGTGACTTAGCTAATCTAGCTAATCATTTTTAGCAGTTTTGCTAACTATGCTAACTAGCATGCTAACATGTTAGCATGCTAACTATGCTAGCATGCTAACTATGCTAACCATGTGACTTAGCTAACTTAGCTAATCATTTTTAGCAGTTTTGCTAAAAATGCTAACTAGCATGCTAACATGCTAGCATGCTAACTATGCTAACCATGTGACTTAGCTAACTTAGCTAATCGTTTTTAGCAGTTTTGCTAAAAATGCTAACTAGCATGCTAACATGCTAGCATGCTAACTATGCTAACCAAGTTACTTAGCTAACTTAGCTAACTAGCTACAGTGGGTAGGAGTCATAGTTGATGACAAGTAACAGTTACAATGGCTGAACAGTTAAAAAGTTCAGTAGTTTAAAGGGTTAAATTGTTTAACAGTGAAATATTGTAGTGAGGACTTTTATTTTGAAACAGTTTTTGGCAGAGGAAGCAGTTGAACAGGATGTGTAGTCTTAATAGGGCCAGTTTGTATGCTTAAAGCCTGAGAATGGCAGTTGGGCCAGCTGGCCTGAACACCTGCCATAAGATTCTAATTGCTGTGATGTCATAAAGGGCAATGTTAAGTCAATGGGAAAATTTTGATAGTTTTTAATTAATAGTTTAAAAAGTATAAAAGTTACAAAGTTGAAAAATACAAAGCCCACATGTCCTAATTAAGACCTACGCGTCAATGTTTGAATGAAGTTTCTACGTTAAACGGTTGAAGCTGCATTAACTGCGTTAGAAGAAGAGGAATAATAAGAACTAGAAAAGCATTTCCTGAAGGAAATACAGTGCATGAAAATGCAAAAAATATGATGTAAAATATCATACAGAGTAAAAACAAACTATATTGGTTGCTAGGTAGATGAGGTTTAATATAGTTGGAGTGACTGAACAGTTAAATAGGTGGATAGTTTATATGGTTAAATGATTTGCTTGGAAGATAAGGTTTAATAAAGTTGGAATGATTGAACGGTTAAATAGGTGGACAATACTTAACTTAGTTAACTTAGCTAATGCATTTTTAGTAGTTAGCAATGCTAACATGCTAACTATGTTAACCATGTGACTTAGCTAATCTAGCTAATCATTTTTAGCAGTTTTGCTAACTATGCTAACTAGCATGCTAACATGTTAGCATGCTAACTATGCTAGCATGCTAACTATGCTAACCATGTGACTTAGCTAACTTAGCTAATCATTTTTAGCAGTTTTGTAAAAAATGCTAACTAGCATGCTAACATGTTAGCATGCTAACTATGCTAACCATGTGACTTAGCTAACTTAGCTAATCATTTTTAGCAGTTTTGTAAAAAATGCTAACTAGCATGCTAACATGCTAGCATGCTAACTATGCTAACCATATGACTTAGCTAACTTAGCTAATCATTTTTAGCAGTTTTGTAAAAAATGCTAACTAGCATGCTAACATGTTAGCATGCTAACTATGCTAACCATGTGACTTAGCTAACTTAGCTAATCATTTTTAGCAGTTTTGTAAAAAATGCTAACTAGCATGCTAACATGTTAGCATGCTAACTATGCTAACCATGTGACTTAGCTAACTTAGCTAATCATTTTTAGCAGTTTTGTAAAAAATGCTAACTAGCATGCTAACATGCTAGCATGCTAACATGCTAGCATGCTAACATGCTAGCATGCTAACTATGCTAACCATGCTAACTAGCTACAGTGGGTAGGAGTCATAGTTGATGACAAGTAACAGTTACAATGGCTGAACAGTTAAAAAGTTCAGTAGTTTAAAGGGTTAAATTGTTTAACAGTGAAATATTGTAGTGAGGACTTTTATTTTGAAACAGTTTTTGGCAGAGGAAGCAGTTGAACAGGATGTGTAGTCTTAATAGGGCCAGTTTGTATGCTTAAAGCCTGAGACTGGCAGTTGAAACAGGTGGCCCGAACACCTGCCATAGGATTCTAATTGCTTAACGGCCGTATTGTGATGTCATAATCATAATGTTAAGTCAATGGGGAAATTTTGATTAGTTTTTAATTAATAGTTTAAAAAGTATAAAAGTTACAAAGTTGAAAAATACAAAGCTCACATGTCCTAATTAAGACCTACGTAACATAGTTTGAATGAAGTTTCTACGTTAAACGGTTGAAGCTGCATTAAGTGCGTTAGAAGAAGAATAATAATAATAATAATAATAATAATAAAATGCCTTGGAATAACAGTACAGTGCATTTTCATGCACTGTAATAATAAAATGCCTTGGAATAACAGTACAGTGCATTTTCATGCACTGTAATAAAATGCCTTGGAATAACAGTACAGTGCATTTTCATGCACTGTAATAAGAAGAAGCCTAGGAAGAACAGTACAGTGCATTTTCATGCACTGTAATAAAATGCCTTGGAATAACAGTACAGTGCATTTTCATGCACTGTAATAAAATGCCTTGGAATAACAGTACAGTGCATTTTCATGCACTGTAATAAGCATAAGAATAAGAAGCCTAGGAAGAACAGTACAGTGCATTTTCATGCACTGTAATAAAATGCCTTGGAATAACAGTACAGTGCATTTTCATGCACTGTAATAAAATGCCTTGGAATAACAGTACAGTGCATTTTCATGCACTGTAATAAGAAGAAGCCTAGGAAGAACAGTACAGTGCATTTTCATGCACTGTAATAAAATGCCTTGGAATAACAGTACAGTGCATTTTCATGCACTGTAATAAAATGCCTTGGAATAACAGTACAGTGCATTTTCATGCACTGTAATAATAATAAAATGCCTTGGAATAACAGTACAGTGCATTTTCATGCACTGTAATAAGAAGAAGCCTTGGAATAACAGTATAGTGCATTTTCATGCACTATAATAATAATAAAATGCCTTGGAATAACAGTACAGTGCATTTTCATGCACTGTAATAATAATAATAATAAAATGCCTTGGAATAACAGTACAGTGCATTTTCATGCACTGTAATAATAATAATAAAATGCCTTGGAATAACAGTACAGTGCATTTTCATGCACTGTAATAAAATGCCTTGGAATAACAGTACAGTGCATTTTCATGCACTGTAATAATAATAATAATAAAATGCCTTGGAATAACAGTACAGTGCATTTTCATGCACTGTAATAATAATAAAATGCCTTGGAATAACAGTACAGTGCATTTTCATGCACTGTAATAATAAAATGCCTTGGAATAACAGTACAGTGCATTTTCATGCACTGTAATAAGAAATTTTGGAAGAACAGTATAGTGCATTTTCATGCACTATAATAAGAACAAATAGAAACACAATGGGTGCCTTCGCAGCTTCGCTGCTTGGCCCCCAAATATAGCTGCAAGCAGCAATGAGGGGGCCAAGCAGTATAGGCCGGAGTAGCCACGGTGACAAGATAGAACTCAGCAGACATCCGGGATCCCCCCCCACCTAATCACCCCAGCCCGTGCCACCCCGTCCTGCCCTACCCTGCCCTTGCACTCACGCATTAGAATTAACTGGATGGAACATGTTGTCATCAGTCTCACATCAAAAAATAAAAGATTTATATAACACATCAGCAACTACACATCAAAATGCAATATTGCTAATTGCAGCACCCCCTACAGGTCAAAGGTCACCAAATGTTTTGAGCGTCCTCCTAATGGGGTCATGAATATATGTAGTAAGTTTGGTTATAATACATGGCAGGGTTGCTGAGATATGAGCTCACTTCCTGTTTGGCGGCTTCGCCACAAATTTCGATTGGCTGTTACGGGCGAATGCTTTTGTCAATTGTTCCAGAGAGCAATATATTGATAGGTTATGGTCTAAAAATGGTCTGTGCCAATGTTGGTGAAGATCAGATGAAATTTGCGACCCGCGAAAACTTTTTGATGTTTTTGATTAAATCCAATATGGCGGCCGAATCAATTACTATGACATCACAAGTCGACATGGGTCGGCCTAAGGACCTCCAACAGTATTACCAGACACCACTAGTGCGTTTTAATTCTAAGCACAACTGCAGCTACAGGCCAAAAGGCATGTTTCTTAATTACAGCGCCCCCTAGAGGTCAAAGGTCACCAGCTTTCTTGAGCGTCCCCCTGATTGGGTCCTGAGTCCATATACTAAGTTTGGTTATGATAGATTAATGGGTTGCTGAGATATGAGCTCACTTCCTGTTTGGCGGCTTCGCAGCACAATTCGATTGGCTGTTACGCGCGAATGGTTATAGTTCCGAAGACAAAAAGCAATGCATAAATGAGGCATGGTCTGTAGATGATATCTGTGAAGTTTGGTATCAATTGGACAAAATTTGTGACCTGTTAAGACATTTAAGGTTTTTTGATGAAATCCAATATAGCGGAAAATCCATCATAGCGGAAATTGACATCATAGGGTGCGTTGAACTCGGCTTGGTCCAAGGATTCCAACGATATATAATTTTTGACAATCGGCCATACGGGTCAAAAGTTATGTGCGTGAACGCACATCCAACTTTGGCCTGTTGGTGGCGCTAGAGCGCTTGAGGTGCCGGCATGAAACTTGGTGAAATTAATTATTGGACTGTCCCCAATTAGTGTGCAAAATTGTATAACTTTTTACCAGATGGTTCTATGGGCTGCCATTGACTTCCATTGCAAAATAATGCGCATCAGCAACTACTGGCCAAAATGCATTTTTGTCATTTACGGTGCCCCCTAGAGGTCAAATGTCACCAAATTTCTTGAGCGTCCTCCCGATGGGGTCTGAGGTACATGTACTAAATTTGGTTTTGATACATGAAAGCGTTGCTGAGATATGAAATCACTTCCTGTTTGGCGGCTTCGCCGCAACTTTCGATTGGCTGGTACAGGTCAATGCTTCTGTAAATTGTTCCAGAAAGCAATGCACTCATCAGGCATGGTCTGAAGATGGTCTCTGCCAATTTTGGTGAAGAACAGATGAAATTTGTGACCTGCGAAAACTTGTATGTGTTTTTGAATAAATCCAATATGGCGGCCGAATCAATTATGATGACATCACAAGTTGGCTTGGGTCGGCCTAAGGACCTCCAACAGTATTACCAGACACCACTAGTGCGTTTTAATTCTAAGCACAACTGCAGCTACAGGCCAAAAAGCATGTTTCTTAATTACAGCGCCCCCTAGAGGTCAAAGGTCACCAAATTTCTTGAGCGTCCCCCTGATTGGGTCCTGAGTCCATGCACCCACTTTGATACATGCAAGGGTTGCTGAGATATGAGCTCACTTCCTGTTTGGCGGCTTCTCCGCAAATTTTGATTGGCTGTTACGGGCGAACGGTTTAAGTTCCGAAGACAAAACACCACAACTTTTGTTAGGCTTGGTCTGAAGATCATGTGTGTCAAGTTTGGTGACGATCGGACAAAATTTGTGACCTGTGAAAAATTAGTTTCACTTTCACTAAAATCCAAAATGGCGGAAAATCCATCATGGCGGAAAATGACGTCATAGGGTGCGTTGAACTCGGCTTGGTCCAAGGATTCCAACGATGCCTCATTTTTGACAATCGAGTCAACGGGTCAGAAGTTACGTGCGTGAACGCAAGTCCAACTTTGGCCTGTTGGTGGCGCTAGAGCGCTCAAGGTGCCGGTATGAAACTTGGTGAAATTAATCATGAGACTGTCCTCAATCAGTGTGCCAAATTTCACAACTTTTCACCAGACGGTTCTATGGGCTGCCATTGACTTCAATGCCAGAGGAATAATAAATATAGCTGCAAGCAGCAATGAGGGGGCCAAGCAGTATAGGCCGGAGTAGCCACGGTGACAAGATAGAACTCAGCAGACACCCGGGATCAACAGGGCCGAGTATTGCCACCGCCCCCGCCAGCCAGCCCCCCCCCCCCACCTAATCACCCCAGCCCGTCCTGCCCTGCCCTTCCCTTGCACGCACGCATTAGAATTAACTGGATGGAACATGTTGTCATCAGTTTCACATCAAAAAGTAAAAGATTGATATAACACATCAGCAACTACATATCAAAATGCAATATTGCTAATTGCAGCACCCCCTACAGGTCAAAGGTCACCATATTTTTTGAGCGTCCTCCTAATGGGGTAATGAATATATGTAGTAAGTTTGGTTATGATACATGGCAGGGTTGCTGAGATATGAGCTCACTTCCTGTTTGGCGGCTTCGCCGCAAATTTCGATTGGCTGTTACAGCCGAATGCTTCTGTCAATTGTTCCAGAAAGCAATATATTGATAGGTTATGGTCTGAAGATGGTCTGTGCCAATGTTGGTGAAGATCAGATGAAATTTGCGACCTGTGATAACTTTTTGATGTTTGTGATTAAATCTAACATGACGGCCGAATCAATTACGATTACATCACAAGTTGGCCTGGGTCGGCCTAAGGACCTCCAACAGTATTATAAGACACCACTAGTACATTTTAATTCTAAGCACAACTGCAGCTACAGGCCAAAAGGCATGTTTCTTAATTACAGCGCCCCCTAGAGGTCAAAGGTCACCAGATGTCTTGAGCGTCCCCCTGATTGGGTCCTGAGTCCATATACTAAGTTTGGTTATGATAGATTAATGGGTTGCTGAGATATGAGCTCACTTCCTGTTTGGCGGCTTCGCCGCACAATTCGATTGGCTGTTACGCGCGAATGGTTATAGTTCCGAAGACAAAAAGCAAGGCATTAATGAGGCATGGTCTGTAGATGATATCTGTGAAGATTGGTATCAATTGGACAAAATTTGTGACCTGTGAAGACATTTCAGGTTTTTTGATGAAATCCAATATGGCGGAAAATCCATCATAGTGGAAATTGACGTCACAGGGTGCGTTGAACTCAGCTTGGTCCAAGGATTCCAACGATACATCATTTTTGACAATCGGCCATACGGGTCAAAAGTTACGTGCGTGAACGCACATCCAACTTTGGCCTGTTGGTGGCGCTAGAGCGCTTGAGGTGCCGGCATGAAACTTGGTGAATTGAATTATTGGACTGTCCCCAATTAGTGTGCAAAATTATATAACTTTTTACCAGACGGTTCTATTGGCTGCCATTGACTTCCATTGCAAAATAATGCGCATCAGCAACTACTGGCCAAAATGCATTTTTGTCAATTACAGTGCCCCCTAGAGGTCAAATGTCACCAAATTTCTTGAGCATCCTCCCGATGGGGTCTGAGGTACATGTACTAAATTTGGTTTTGATACATGAAAGCGTTGCTGAGATATGAAATCACTTCCTGTTTGGCGGCTTCGCCGCAAATTTCGATTGGCTGGTGCAGGTCAATGCTTCTGTCAATTGTTCCAGAAAGCAATGCACTCATCAGGCATGGTCTGAAGATTGTCTCTGCCAATTTTGGTGAAGAACAGATGAAATTTGTGACCTGCGAAAGCTTGTACGTGTTTTTGATTAAATGCAATATGGCGGCCGAATCAATTACGATGACATCACAAGTTGGCTTGGGTCGGCCTAAGGACCTCCAACAGTATTACCAGACACCACTAGTGCATTTGAATTCTAAGCACAACTGCAGCTACAGGCCAAAAGGCATGTTTCTTAATTACAGCGCCCCCTAGAGGTCAAAGGTCACCAGATTTCTTGTGCATCCCCCTGATTGGGTCCTGAGTCCATGTACTTAGTTTGGTTATGATAGATCAATGGGTTGCTGAGATATGAGCTCACTTCCTGTTTGGCGGCTTCGCCACAAATTTCGATTGGCTGTTATGCGCGAACGGTTATAGTTCCGAAGACAAAACACCACAACTTTTGTGAGGCTTGGTCTGAAGATCATGTGTGTCAAGTTTGGTGACGATCGGACAAAATTTGTGACCTGTGAAAAATTAGTTTCACTTTCACTAAAATCCAAAATGGCGGAAAATCCATCATGGCGGAAAATGACGTCATAGGGTGCGTTGACCTCGGCTTGGTCCAAGGATTCCAACGATACCTCATTTTTGACAATCGGCCTTACGGGTCAAAAGTTACGTGCGTGAACGCACGTCCAACTTTGGCCTGTTGGTGGCGCTAGAGCGCTCGGGGTGCGGACTTGAAACTTGGTGAAATTAATTATGGGGCACTGCCTAACTAGTGTGCCAAATTTCACAACTTTTCACCAGACGGTTCTATGGGCTGCCATAGACTTCAATGGCAGAGGAAAGATGTGTAATAATAATAATAATAGGAAAAGATAGAAACACAATGGGTGCCTTCGCAGCTTCGCTGCTTGGCCCCCAATAATAAGAAACAGTAGAAACACAATGGGTGCCTTCGCAGCTTCGCTGCTTGGCCCCCAATAATAATAAGAACAAATAGAAACACAATGGGTGCCTTCGCAGCTTCGCTGCTTGGCCCCCAATAATAATAAGAACAAATAGAAACACAATGGGTGCCTTCGCAGCTTCGCTGCTTGGCCCCCAATAAGAAATCATAGAAACACAATGGGTGCCTTCGCAGCTTCGCTGCTTGGCCCCCAATCATAGAAACACAATGGGTGCCTTCGCAGCTTCGCTGCTTGGCCCCCAAATATTACAATGTTGAATGGCAGTGTGTATCAATAAGCTCAGTGTTGGTTAGGTAGGCCTATCCCATATTTAAAACCATTACATATGAGTACTAATTTAAATAGTTAAAACCATTAAATATGATAAAGGCATTCACATAAATGCTTATGAAATTAGCTCTGCCTGGCAGTATAATGGACAGTATATGCGTAGTCCCATGTTTGACATATCAGGGAATATATGGCAACAAGAACAAGAGGTGTCCGGGGTCTAGTGGTGTGCGATCCTGTAAAATTTGGTTTCGATCCGATACCAATTAAATATAGGGCCAGTATTGCCGATACGATACCAATACTGATATTTGTAACTAAAAGCAGTTAAAGGAACTGTATGTAGGATTTTGGCCAAAACTGGTACTACAATCACTTTCAAAATACTGTAGAGCGGTGTACACCGCAGATGTGGTAACTAGAGCAGAGCTGGCAACCCAGATGCCGAAACACTACTGACTTTGTGATTACTAGATAGGTGGAGGGTGGCGGATCAGGCTAAAACACAAATATGTAAACATCAACATCAGTTGAGGGCTGCAACTTCATTTTTTTAAATGACGATATCCTGGCCGGACTACTGTTGTCAGTGATATAAGTATTTGAAATTAGCATGATTTCCTAATGTCTAGTGACAAATCAGGGCCATTTTATGATTAATTGAATTACATTTCTTACATACGGTTCCTTTAAATATACTTTTATGTAGGGGGGAACAGTGTGTCATGATTTATGATGTGAATAAAACATCAATATGCTAAATTTGAATACATTTCCATGACCACTAATGATTTCCACTGTTAATAATTTACAAATATTTCAGAAACGAAACATTGCAAAGCGGGCATGCAATATGTGAAAGGAATGGTGTTTGCATGACTGTAGGCTAGCCCTTGGTGAAACAGGAACAATGCATTTTGAGCAAATTGAGAGGTATTGGAAGTGAACAGAAATTAAAGTATCGATCCCATAATGCTGGTATCAATCTGGTACCAATACCAATGCTGGTATCGATACTATCGATATTTGGATCGATATGCCCACCCCTACCGGGGTCATATAAGTAGCTAATACTTGAAAACATGGATCATGGATTACGGGGCGGACCTAGGCAGACTTATATCTAGGAACGTAAATTGCTACCTGGATGTGCTACTTTCTCTCTTTCCCGTCTTCCGGGGCTCATAATAGTTTGGCGTGTTTTACAACTTGGCTGGTGAAGCCGCCATCAAGTGAATGCTCTCACGAGTAATGGCGGCCTTACATTGTACGATTTTGGTCTGTTTTCACAGTCTGCGACTAAATTTCCAAAGTCGGACAGAAATCATGGGAGTTGTACTGGAATCGCGGCGCGCTCCCGTCAACTAGATCGTTAAGTGTAAGGTGCCAATCTTAGCGGTTTTAAGTCAGTCGGAGTCGGTCCTTATCTAGTTTTGCCGTTACGACAATATCAAACATGTTTGATATTATCGCAAGTATTTCTAGTCGTGGCCCATGCAAATAGTGACGTGAACTATAAAAAACAATAGTGACCTCTCTCCAACACCAAACAGGAAGGGGCAAAGTAGGCGACAGCTGTAGCCTATATGATTATTTGTTATTCTTATAATATTTGTCATTTCTTATACATATTTAGTCGGCTCTTTCACGTGACAGAACAACTCTATATCGGTTAGGGATGTCACGCATGAAACAATGCTGCAGAAAGACGAAAATACGACTTTGAGTTTAGTAGGCAATCATTTCAGTTCCTGTTTATCTATTGCACGATGGGTAATAATTTAAAGGAATCTAGTTGCAGTCTTGTAAATAGTGACCCTGCAAGATCCCTAGTCATTGCAAAATCATAGCCTGTGACTTAAAACTACTACTTGTCTTTAGATGTGAGAGGGTCTGAGACTGTAGTCTTTTAAAAATCTTTTCCAAATCTTTGCAAATCTTTCCAAAGTCTGTCAGTGTAAGGAGGGCTTTAGGTAAGCTACCTGACGTTTATCTGTGCTGGCTGATCTAAGCGTGCACGATTGCTCTTACATCCAGTATATCTCCACTTCCGTGTTGTAGAGCTTGGTCTGTCCTGTCGGCGTTGAGGCCGGTGTAGCACTGTTAAGCCTGGTGTCTGCCTTAAAGCAGCTAGAGGTAGGCTTGTTTATTTTAAACCCTTTTCGTAGTCTAATTGATCTCCGTTTGCAAACGGCAATCCTAATTGCCTCTAATGTGTTATTAGCAGTGTTGTCGGAGCTAACGCAGCTTCCCCGCCCTCTCCCTCAACTTGATGGTCAGGAACGAAATCTTTTTAACTTGGAATGTATGTGGACAATATTAAACTGCTAAAGGCTAATTTGCTATCTTTATTGTCCGTGATGGTCTATATACACTTGTTGATTTCCACAGACATACAAAGTCGGCCGGCATCACCAAGTGTCTCCACGCCACACGCAGCTGCTGTTCTGTCTCTTACGAAGTTTATCGTGTCCTCTTCAACCCTTGGTTTGACGCTGGGGTTATTGTGTAACCTACTGGTTGTTGGTCCTGTCCTGGTATTGTTTGTCGTACCAGTTGGGATTGATTGTGCATGGAATTAATTTTGGTTTATCTGCATAATGCATGTTTAGGGCTGTCTGGCCCTGTGGTGCATGCTTTGCATGTCTGATTGATTGCTTGCTTTTCTCTGTGTATTTGCATCTGGTTTATTGTGTTCTTTTCCTGTGCCTTTCCTTTTTGTTCCCTGTTAATGCATGTTTAGAGCTGCTTTGTGCTGCATGCACATTTGAGTATTTGCGGGGTTAACTCACCTGTATCTTACAGCCCCTTAATTGTAGTGTAGTATTTGTGTGCAGTAACGTTATTCCCCCCCATCGCCGTGACCAGGGCGGTTGCACTTCTCCAGCTTGGCCTCTAGGGCCTTCAACATCTGTGGGACGGCCATTCCAGCCTCCAGCCCCACAGCTCAAAAGCTAAGTATAACTAGCTAGCTAACGCTAATTGTGCTACCCACAGTTCTAACCATAGTCTCTCCCCCTCTCTCCCTTGTTTTCCTTTGGACAGGTGCGGTGTGGTCCAAGCGAGCGGCAGGCTCACCCTCAGGTGGTGGGGTCCCTTCACGTTTCCTGTAGCACACCTCGGGTGTCAATCCTTAGCTTTGGAGTGCAGTGATTGCAGTGTGATTCTCACATGTGATGTATGGGTGTCTTCTGGACCGCTTCCCCCTCCTGTAGTCCTGCCGGTCGTGGTATGCCCTCGCCCTGCTCCGTTTTCCCTTTTCTTGAGATTGCCCATAGACCTTGTGTGCCAGCTGACGTGCAGCCTCGCTGGTCACCATATGTATGGTGTGTATGTGTGTTTTTTTGTCTCTCATACTGGTATCTTTCAGGGGAATTGCTGAGGCATTTCCTCAGAGTTGGTTTTTTTTTATAATTGTAACTAAGATCTGTCAATAAAATGTATATTTTTGGAATCTAACTCTCTAGCTTCTCATGTGTTTTGAACCTGTGTGGTCTAAATTGAACTCCAAGGGTTAGCATTGGCCTAAACTATTTCCTAGGGGTGAACCCTCCCCCTAGGTGGCGTAGTCGTCACTACATTATACAGAATTTCTCATACCACTTGCCACATATACAAAGTCTGGATATCTTGCATGTCGTCGCAGTCCCATTCAGGACTTTTGATATGCTCCTGATATGACAATTGGCACTAAAATATCAGGACCATATTACCTGATATTACACATATGTGACCATGCAAGGCGAAACCAGTCGTCTTGCGCACGGTGCTATTTTGAGAAAATCCACGATAAAGAAACATACAGATTAAAATGTCGAATTTCACGTTTTCGCATAATTCGACAGTATACAGTCTACACTTTCATATTGTGAACAAATTTCACGGATAAACATATGTTTTGACTGTTAAACCCTTACTTTATTTAGGTGAAGATTCAACACATTAGCAGTCATTCCCTTTGTCCACGCCGCTATAAGGTTTTATGGTAGGGTACGGTAGAGCTAATTTACTCATTAGGCTAGTCATTACTCGTTACTCAATGTGTGCCAGCTCTATATCGTTCTTGGCAGATGTAACCGAATATGAATGTGAAAGACTTGCCTTTCAGGGAACGAACGGTCAAAAGCACGAAAGCAGAAATATCCTGGCGTCGTTTTAGGGACCAGGAGAAGTTTTCCATTGAAGTAGGCTAGGCTATACACAATCTGTGACACACAGAACTTCCTCTCCCCTTATTTCCCCCGAAATACATTAATTATATTCTATAGTGACACCTTATGACCGTCCCAGGTATTAACTAGGGGGCAGAAAAAGACTCATTGCACAGTTGAAACTATTTGCATAGTCAGTAATCCGCTTCAAAGTCACGCTACCAAGGCTAATCATAGCTGTGCCCTCACACTATCGCACGTGACCATTTACTTAAAAAGGTGATTTTCTCCTCTTCTGGCGTATCGTTACAGGAGAACCATGCCAACTTTGGATGTGGTTATCTTAGCGATACTTTTTGCAATACCCTCAATATACATATCGTTGGAAAGCTTAGTTTATGGGCCGTTCGTGTGAGTACAATAACTTAATTTTGTAAATTTGACCAAAACGACTGGTTTCGCCTTGCAGGGTCACATATCAGGAAATATATCACTATGAATATTTCCTGATTCAGTGCCTTTTCACCCAGTGTATAATAATTTATTCTGACTATTTTCTGCTAAAACATTAGGCTACATATTTTACGTTCAATGTAGGCTGTAGCCTACTGTGAGACATGTAAAAAAAGACAATAACATATTCACGTTGCCATCAGGAATTATTTAAACAAGACATCTTTTATTTTTTATATATAAGAAAGTATTTTTATCATTATTTATATACTATACTATCTATAACTATTTTATAAATTATTTTTGGCTGACAGCCTCTAAAGTACCCTACATATGCATCAGTTCTAGGCTCAATTTAATTTCCAGGGAATGATGTATTTTTATGTTTTAGCCTACAGCAGAAATTATGCCTGGCATGTGGGCGCATGGCATCACCATGGTTGCTTCCCATCGTGAGGATATCGGGCACAACCCTAGGCCTCAGTATTAAAGAAATCATTCCGATGGTAATAAGTGCCATCTCTGTACGTGCTGAATCTATCAATAGCACCATCTTGACTAAGAATTTTATCAACGACATCTGAGGGGTATTTCACAAAGGCAGAATTAAGACATCCAAGATAAGTGATAAAGCGAGGTTTGACATAGCGTTGTCTGGTCATCCTAGCTAAACTCGTTTCACTAACACCAATCCAAGATGAGTAGGAGCAACTATGTCAAGCCAGGTGTAAATAATTCAGGATGTGTGCGCGTTCTCGTTTCTGCTCCAAAATGCCCACGGTTGGAATAAAAAAGACGTGGAAAATAGCGTCATTCACACAAAGTGAACAACCGCTTTTGATATAGACTAACAATGAAGTAAAGTTGTCCTTTTTGGAATGGGGAATCATGGCTATTTCTGTAAAACAGCGGGAGTAGGTGTGGTAGACCAACTGAATGCAAATTTATGTATGCACCCACGTGTGAGTGCTTTCTTGTCTCGGCACGCAACGTCATTAAGAAATCGCTTGCCTCTGCAAAGATGCACATAGTATGATATACCTTAATATTATAGTTGAAAATACCTCCGAGAACTTGCCCCTCACTTCCAATAACTATATGGTAGTAGGCAGACAATCTGTTTTGTTTTGCGAGCAAATACATTTAGCAAATAGTTCATAAATAGAATAAAGCTCCTTAAAAATTAGCACGGAGGTCTGATGTGAATGACAGCTAGCTGAACCAATAAGACGACATAATTACTATTAGAATTAACTTAGCTTGGCTGTTAGCCTGGTCGGGACCAGGCTAGGTGCAGAGAATAAATCCCCATGTTAACTTACAGTGGGCTGTGCTTTGACTTGGCCAGCTTCACTCGCGGTCCGTGCGCGGTATCATATTTGGTTAACTGCAAGTGAATCCCGTTTGCAGCAGTACAAGAAACGCAGGACAAATTAAACATTCTGGTTTTCTCCGAGTGCAACGATGATAGACATCATTTGGACAAAATATAGAGCATATTAACCTCCGTTGCTCAGCGAAATGCCTTCCTGTTACGTCCTGTTATCACGGGGTTACAGGCGATAAACGATTTTTGATGGTCACAATTAAGTTTACTTCATTAGCGGTTTATTTTTTTGATTATTAAAGAGTGTTTTTCATTTAAAGGTTTGACTTTGTGCTTATGCAGTAGAGCATTTAGTGCTCTCCCCAATCCCAGATGTTCACATTGCATGTTTGTTTGTAATGGATGCAACCGAGAGATAGGCTATGCGTTTGACGGCAATGAGACATGAACCAAGACATATAGCCCAGCAGCAATCTAGGGACTGTTCGTTATTTATTGAAGGGACCACCGGATGAATTTTGAGTGCTTCAGTCAAAAGTTGCATGACCCTCCCTTGCCTGCTAGAAATTGTTTAATGACCCTCCAACAGAATTGTTAAAAAAATACATGACCCTCCCCTGCCAATTGTCGCTGTCTTCCGCCCGCGCTGCTTTGCGCCACAGCCACACACTGTGATAACGTTCTTAAATTAATATTTCCCATGAGCTTGCATGCTACCAGTCCTTCCTTTTCAAATGTGTTGCGCCTGTTTGCACAATTTCACAAATAATCATATGTGATTAATAATATGACAAATAATCCCTGTGCACGGGGACCGAAACAATGCATGCCAACTTTTTCCGTGTTTATCACGTATTTTAACTTTCCCCCGCTGTCTTGCCGTTTTAATGTTTTCCTGTAGAATATCCCATATTTTAATACTCTCATAACAGCCCTGCCATTGGGCCTGTCTCTGTGTTGCCCTGTTGCTACCCCTTGCCCTTCCAACGAAATAGATGTCTTCAAATCATGTTTTCCTTTCTTGAAGGCGAACTTAGAGTGATGTTAACCCAGGGGTCTCAAACTCAAATGAGCTGGGGGCCAATTCTGCCAACGTCATCGGATTGGAGGGCCGGCTATTTCTGAAAATGCAATGTTCTTTTTTTCAAATACCACACAAAACTGCAAACAGAAAGTGCAAGTGTTTTTATCTAGTTTTAGACACCTGTGCCTTATAAATAAAATAAATATTAATACAAATTATAAAACAAATGAGAAGCATAAAAACAGTGTGTGTGTTTCACACTAAATACAAATATTTTCCTCTCATAACTTTTTTAAACCTGGCAAACTATAGGCGTCAGGGTTAAGAAAGCAACACCATTGGATTTTTATATCAAAATTTCAAAAGGCCATGGCTTGAAAGTGGTCAGAGATAAAGTCCTACTGTAAATGTAAAAATCTTTGAATAAAACAAAAGCAGGGATTAAAGTGAAAAAAAATCGTTTGAGCACTTGAGCAAGCACTTTCACTAAAGTCAAGTCAACTGTCAGACTCTGAAGACTTATTTAATCACTGTAATGCAAAAATGGCAAACATTATGGATGACATTGCTCCATTACAATTCAAGAAAGTTAAGGACAAACAGAAAGCACCATGGAGGCAAAATACAGCAGTTAAACTTCTAAAAAGAGAGTGTAGGAAGACTGAAAGAAAATGGCGTAAATACAAACTTCAGATCCACTATGAAATCCATAAAGAGATGCTCCGCACATATAACTCTGAAATATGCAAAGCAAGACAGTCTTTCTTTTCTAACATTATCAATAGAAGTTCAAATAACACTCGTATTCTATTTTCAACTGTTGATAAGTTAACAAATCCCCCTTCACAATTAACTTCTCTCAACTAATAAATGCAATGAGTTTTCATCTTTTTTTAAAGGTAAAATTGACAAAATCAGACTCAACATATCTGCTCAATTACAAATTCAACAACCTGAACTTCCAGCAACAAACAGAGGGAAACTAAACTTGATGTCAGAGTTCAGCTTGATAGACTACGAAACACTTGAAAAAACGGTACAGAATCTCAGCTCTTCCACATGTGTCTTAGACACTCTGCCTACCAATTTCTTCAAAACTGTTTTTCACCTCATAGTGGCGGATGTCCTTCAAATTGTAAATGTATCACTGCTGTCTGGCACTTTTCCTAAGTCACTGAAAACAGCTGTTGTAAAGCCACTTCTCAAGAAGAATAACCTGGATGCCTCCATGCTAAACAATTACAGGCCCATATCCAATCTACCTTTTATTGGCAAAATTATTGAAAAAGTAGTCTTTAATCAATTAACCACCTTCCTAACATCAAATGGGTATTTTGATTCAGTCTGGTTTTCGGGCAAATCACAGCACTGAAACAGCTCTCATTAAAGTTTCCAATGACATACGCCTCAACACAGATTCAGGTAAAACATCAGTCCTAGTGCTACTGGACCTTAGTGCAGCATTTGACACTGTTGATCACAATATTTTACCACACAGACTAGAACACTGGGTTGGATTTACAGGCATAGTTAACAGCTGGCTAGAATCATATCTACAAGAAAGGAGCTTCTTTGTTGCCATCGGAAACTGTACCTCAACACCAACGTCCTTGACCTGTGGTGTTCCCCAGGGGTCGATCTTGGGGCCACTATTATTCAAACTCTATATGCTCCCACTTGGACAAATCATTCAAAATAATTTGATTTCATATCATAGCTATGCAGATGACACACAAATTTACTTAGCTCTATCACCAAACGACTATGGTCCTCTTGAATCTATGTGTCAGTGTATAGAACAAATCAACACCTGGATGTCTCAAAATTTTCTTCAGCTGAACAAAGAAAAAACTGAAGTAATTATATTTGGTAAAAATGAGGAAAGACTTAGGGTTGCCACTCTCCTTGGCACAAAGGGGTTGAAGGCAAAGGATACTGTTAAAAATCTTGGTGTATTAATTGACAGTGATCTAAATGTCAACAGCCACATGAAAGCGATAACTAAATCAGCTTTTTACCACCTCAAAAATATTGCCAAACTCAGAGGGCTGATGTCAAAATATGACTTAGAAAAACTCATTCATGCATTTATCACCAGCAGGGTTGATTACTGCAATGGACTGTTCACAGGCCTTCCTAAAAAGACTATTAAACAGCTTCAGGTGATACAAAATGCAGCAGCTAGGATTCTAACAAAAACTAAAAGAACTGACCACATTACTCCAATTCTTAAGTCCTTGCACTGGCTTCCAGTAAGTCACAGAATTGACTTTAAAGCACTATTGCTTGTTTATAAATCAGTAAATGGAGCAGGACCTAAATACTTGTCAGACATGCTTCAGCAGTACACACCTTCTCGTCCTCTCAGGTCCCAGATGAAAAACCTGCTAGTAAAACCTACAGTTAGAACTAAACATGGTGAAGCAGCTTTTAGCTGCTATGCGGCTCAGCTGTGGAACCAACTTTCGGATGACATCAAAAAGGCCCCAACTGTAGCCAGTTTTAAATCTAGACTTAAGACCAAACTGTTCTCAGATGCTTTCTGCTAACTGTGCCGAGTTACAAATTCTGAATCTGCCTTGATAATTATTCTACTTTGTCTTTTATTACTTTTGTTACTACTTTTGCCTTTGTTTTGCTTACTAATTATTCTTTATTTTTAAATGATTTTACCTTGTTTTATGTTTTCTTTTTATTATGATCTTTATTTGTTATTATTGTTTGGTTTTGTTTATGTAAAGCACATTGAATGACCTCTGTGTATGAAATGCGCTATATAAATAAACTTGACTTGACTTGACTTTGACTGAACTTTTTTCAGGCCATAAATCATACGTTGTTCATATCTACCTATAGAGATCGCACCCCTTTTGCGGTCGCGACCTATTGGTTTTTAATGTACAAAAAGATGCAAACAACAAAGTAAAGGGAGTATTCGCCTTATTCACACGGCGGCCATTGTTTAAACCAAAACGAGGCTACAGGGTACACTTACTATATAATTAATGCCACCTACAGGTGAATCCATAGAACATAACAATCCTATGGTTTGTGTACCCTGTAGCCTCGTTTTAGCCGCCAATGGCCGCCATGTGAATAAGGCAAATTGAGAGTGTTCTTGATTGAGATTGAGTTTTCCTGATGAACAAAAATATATTTTAGTACCATCCCTGACCATTGCTGATTAGCCATTGCTGTTCTTTTCTACTGCAGCAATCTTGTAGAAAGGCTTTAACACACTCTTATTTAATTACTTCAGGCCAAAAGTGTTTAAAGGGGAGATTTCTTTTCTTGTTAATATGCAATTCAACACCAAGTAAAATCTATAAAATCAAGTTTGCAAGACTTCCCGTTTCCTCATCAAAGTAACGAATCAGAACATTCTAGATTTGTTCATATTTCCATTGTTGCCTCATCCACATTTAATGAAAACATGGTAATTTTGAGTTTTACAGACAACTCAGTTTTCCAATGAGCAGCAATATTGTGTGTGCTCATGCAGGAGGTCTGCGCATTTGATAATAATATTTTATAGCAAAGTTTTAAGTTGACTATTTTAATTGTATGGCTATTTTTTGTCAACATACACTCACAACCTACTGTCGTTAAAAGTGAGGCCTAAGCAAAATAGGCTACAAGGCCGTCTGTGCGTCACAAACACGACTGACCCCCTTACTCGACAGTTCGCGATGATGACAATAGATGACAATAATTATTATTATTTTATGTTAACACGCTCAGTCAAAACCTTCCGTCGCAAATTGTGAAAAACATTGTTGTACATGTCATTAGACGGGATAATAAATTGCATAGGCTACGGTTTATATTGCGTCGCTTTACACATAGCCTAATGTTAGTTGCATTGATTAAAAACTGTAACAATAATAGTAGCCTACATCGGGTGGCATAGCAGGCTATCTGTTCTAGTCATAGGTGACACCCAAAATTAATGACCTCCCCTGACAAGAGTTTGCGATAGTAAGAAATTGTCTACATTGATGCACGGAAAGAACACAGCCGCTTCTTCTCCGAATTCGCACATAGAGCTCACAATATCATATCCAAAAAAGTTAAACGGATTGGCCAACCTCATCAGCTGTCTCGATTGTGTCACTATAATCCAACTTTTAGACCGTTGTAGTCCTCCATGTGTTCTTTTTTTTTTAAGCAAACGCCTGAGAAGTGTGTAGCTACAACATAAACCAGGGTTGCCAACTTTGGGTGTTTGGCTTGAGTGAGATTTTGTGAAGTCATAGTGCGTGTGCGTTAAATTTTCCCCTAAACCTAATTTTAAAAATGTCTGTCCCCTGACTTTTTTGCTATGTACAGTATAATCCCTGATTTATGTTTTTTTTTTTTTTAAAAAAACCTAATAGAATGGAAGTTTCTTCAAAATGTACAATTAAATTATTGATTGCACTTGAAAACAAGACCAGTGTTTTAACCCCGTGGCATGGAAGGATTATGAGCCACTGGGATTATGAGCCACAGACATGAAAAGGGCCCCCTGCCCACCTGAAAAAGGTAGTAGCTCAGTAGAAAAAATTGAAAAATAACCCCTTAAATGATGACTTCTGGCGAGTTTTGTGGTAAGAAATGGACAGATTGAGACTTATGAATGTGTGTATGAGTGTACATATGTATCAGGGATGGAAATAGCCTAAAATATTTTTTCCACCTACCATTGTGGCTGGTGGATTCCAAAGTCTACCAGCCACTAGAGATACAGAACATATGAACATTTGATGAAAAATCATGACCAAAATGATCACGGTTATTGGTATTATTGCAATATGATTAAAATGTGCTGACTTTTTTTCTAAACCTACCATCAATGTTGGACAGAACTCATAATTGGCCTGCCCTTCATGCCCAGTAGCAACAGACTATAGTGTCATAAAAGTGGTGTGGCTCCTTTAAGACCCAATCCACTGGTGTGAGTTCTGGAGCCATCCAACTTTATCTGACTCTATACTATCCTACATCATCTGATTTTAATATTATGTCTAGGCTATATTTAACATTTAACATTTATTTTCTATTTGGCCTGTTATGAAATTATGCATTGACCAATATAAGCACACTTTTTTAAGACACTTAAATACATGCATGCTTAGCATTTTGTGAAAACAAATCATTATGGCTACATCGACAAACTCTTAGCCATGAGCTGTATATCCTCTGATTTTAATATTTACACATATTTAAGCACAGCTCAGTTTTAAGACACTTAAAGCCCAAAATTGGAGACCATATAGAAATTTGCTACCATTTCAAAACCGGATTACTCTGGAACGTCTTATTGTACAGGGGATTGCATTAGGCTACACCTTTGTGTTCGGTAGGTCTGCTGTTTATTAGTGGGTTTGATCCAGCAAGACCACAGCATGGATGAAAGCCATGCTGTGGGCTTGCGGAGCAAGCCCACTATTGTTCTTCTTAAGTTTTCTTTATTTCTTTCTTTATTTATTATTCCCGTTCACCCACATTTTGGCCGAACTACTGCTCCTAGACCGTTTGAGCTATCGACGCGGTTCGAACTCCAAAAATTCAGGCCCGAACCGGTGTAACTTGCTTGTTGATTTCGTGTCGCTGGCCCTTGTCGTTTTCGCGGTATTCCGTTTTTTCTGCGTTTTTTGGGCCCATTGAAATGAATGGCGGAATGTTCAGAATTCAAATTTCGATTGTGACATCACAGCTCTAATTGCTTAAGCTTGCACCTGGAAGAGTTCTAAGCCACCTGGCAGAGCTATAATGGGCTGGGCTGGGCTGTCTGTGTATATGAAGGTGTGTGCATGTAACTTTTGACCAGTATGTCCGATTTTCATGAATGAGGTACCGTTGGAATCCTTGAATGAAGCCCAGTTCAATGCCTTGCCAGCACTAAGTGTAAAGGTAATGTAAAAAAAGATGAGACAGCGCAAAGCGCTGTCTCATCTTTTTTTTAAAGCCAAACCATGTTGATACAGGTCATTAAAAAAATATATATATATATTTTCCAAATCCATTCAGCCCAGTTCAATGCCTTGCCAGCACTAAGTGTAAAGGTCATGTAAAAAAAGAGGAGACAGCGCGAAGCGCTGTCTCCTCTTTTTTTTAAAGCCAAACCATGTTCATATAGGTCATTAAAAAAATAAATAAATAAAGTATTTCACCAATCCATTCAGCCCAGTCCTATACCCAGCTAGCTCCATTTGAACTTAGTCATGTGTACAGTTGTATAGATTATTACATTGAGAAACACTTTCATACAGATATCATGCATATCCACGCAGCATTACTAATCAAGTTACTCATCGTTGCCCAGCAAGAAGTCCACAATCAATTCAATTGTCTTGCCACAATCTGTGGAGCTTACAGACAACGTTATATTACTATAGGTTCTGTATGCTATTTAAAGCCGACCTAACGCTGAGTCCCTTCTAGACGGTGTGTTGCAGTGCATTCTGGGTGCTGTGCTGTGATTCGACGGCTCGTCACCTGACCCACCAAACAACAACTCTCTGGGATGTGGCCAATATCGCGTAAAACCCTTGTTGCCGGAACAACAGGGAAAAGGCAACAGGATAGCAGCACGAAAGATACACAGGATACACACGGATACACAGGATACACACGTCCTTATCAGTCTATGGTCTAACTTATAAACGTGTCGGGTCAACGTCAACGATAAGTAAGTTAGGCTAACGTAAACGTTAGCTATTTGCTGTTGTCATATGCTAGTGCTATATGCTTTAGGCTACGTGATGGCCATTTATCACACTCATTTTAGGTACTACTTTTACGAGGTCTGTAGTTCTGTCAAAATGTATCTTATCGTTGAACAGACTACAAGGTTATCTTCCTTAGACTTCGTAGATGTAGTTACTACAATTTGGAAGCGAATTTCGAAGTGTAAATATGGTTTTAGTGTGTAAACAGACCAACCGCGATTTTGCAATGAAGTGAATATGGAGCCTTTTATGTAGGGCTACTAGGCTACTTTCACGAAGTCTGTAGTTCTGTCAAAATTTATCTTATCTATGAACAGACTACATGATTATCTTCCTTAGACTTCGTAGATGTAGTTACTACAATTTGGAAGCGAATTTCGAAGTGTAAATATGGTTTTAGTGTGTAAACAGACCAACCGCGATTTTGCAATGAAGTGAATATGGAGCCTTTTATGTAGGACTACTAGGCTACTTTCACGAAGTCTGTAGTTCTGTCAAAATTGATCTTATCTATGAACAGACTACATGGTTATCTTCTTTAGACTTTGTAGATGTAGTTATTACAGTTTGGAAGCGAAATTCAAAGTGCAAATATGGTTTAAATGTGTAAACAAGACGCCTGATGTTTAATATATGTTAATGAATGGGCACAGTATTATTGTGTACAGTAATGGGCTATCAGTAGTATGTAAACAGTTCATGTGTTATGTGATTTACATAAACTAACAACAGAAATGTTAAAAGCTGGTATTGTGTTTCCTGAATTCTTACATTCAGGCATTCAAATGAAATGTAATTAAATAGCATATCAATCATGCAACAATGCAAACACAATGAAACTAGTGTAGGCCTAATTATATTTTACATTAGTAAAGCAGTACTCTGATGTGCATGCTTTCACAAACTTTTGTAAACAATCTTAGCACTTTAAACATTGACTGTTTTGAAGTGCATGTAGGCAATATAGTATAAAAATAATAATTGTGATATCATTACAATTTGATAGGGGTTGGGAGGAGGGGGTGGGTTCATGTAGGTGGGCCCTATGACCCCAAAGTATGCCTTGACTGGGCCTCAGGTCAAAGAAGTTTGAGAAATGCTGATGTAGACAACAAAGCAGCAAGGAGGCGTCGTGTGATCATTTAAACAAGTTTTATGACAAGGTCGATGAGGGTGGGAAAAATCGTACATTTCTGTGCAAACTTTGCCCGCACTTCAGTCACATTGTCTTTTAAGAAAATGCAGTCCTTTTTTCGGTTCCAGCAGCCAACAACCTCAGAACTGACCCTTCAGGCCTCTCAGGAGGCGCTGGCCTTTAACCGCAGCCAGAAGAGAGTCAGCAGAAATTTGATTGCCTTTAAAAAATCTGACTTCTTAAAAAATCTTAAACTGGCTGCATTACGTGATTATTTCTGAGATTCTGATACGTTTTTAACCATGACCTATACACAGTTCTGGTTTGAAAATGTATCTCTTAAAATAATCACTTTATGCAGTCAGCTTAAGATGGCTTACTAGCAACTAACTAATTACCCTAGCAACAACCTAGAAACCACCCCTGTAATGTCAACCTAGCGACCACCATAGCAACCAGCATAGCAACCATGTTATTTATGCGTTTTAGCTTATTGGATGTTGCGTTAATGCAGACAACTTTTGATCCGTGTGCCCGATTTTCATAAATGAGGTACCGTTGGAATCCTTGGATGAGGCCGAGTTCCGTGCCACTGATCAAACCCACTCTTGCAGTTCCTCGGAACCGCAATTCTAGTTATTATATCTTCCTATAAGCCCACTTTTTGGCCGAACTACTGCTCCTAGACCGTTTGAGCTATCGACGCGGTTCGAACTCCAAAAATTCAGGCCCGAACCGGTGTAACTTGCTTGTTGCTTTCGTGTCGCTGGCCCTTGTCGTTTTCGCGGTATTCCCGTTTTTGGGCCCCATTGAAATCAATGGCGGAATGCTGGGGCTTTATGACATCACAGCACCTCATTACTTGCACCTGGGAGAGCTCTGCTGCTAGAGTTGATTACTTGCACCTGGCAGAGTTCTAAGCCATCTGGCAATGTCTAATGGGCTGGGCTGGGCTGTCTGTGTATATGAAGGTGTGTGCATGTAACTTTTGACCAGTATGTCCGATTTTCATGAATGAGGTACCGTTGGAATCCTTGAATGAAGCCCAGTTCAATGCCTTGCCAGCACTAAGTGTAAAGGTAATGTAAAAAAAGATGAGACAGCGCGAAGCGCTGTCTCATCTTTTTTTTAAAGCCAAACCATGTTGATACAGGTCATTAAAAAAAAAAATATATATATTTTCCAAATCCATTCAGCCCAGTTCAATGCCTTGCCAGCACTAAGTGTAAAGGTCATGTAAAAAAAGAGGAGACAGCGCTTCTCTTTTTTTTAAAGCCAAACCATGTTCATATAGGTCATTAAAAAAATAAATAAATAAAGTATTTCACCAATCCATTCAGCCCAGTCCTATACCCAGCTAGCTCCATTTGAACTTAATCATGTGTACAGTTGTATAGATTATTACATTGAGAAACACACTTTCATACAGATATCATGCATATCCACGCAGCATTACTAATCAAGTTACTCATCGTTGCCCAGCAAGAAGTCCACAATCAATTCAATAGTCTTGCCACGATCTGTGGAACTTACAGACAACGTTATATTACTATAGGTTCTGTATGCTATTTAAAGCCGACCTAACGCTGAGTTCCTTCTAGACGGTGTGTTGCAATGCATTCTGGGTGCTGTGCTGTGATTCGACGGCTCGTCACCTGACCCACCAAACAACAACTCTCTGGGATGTGGCAAATATCGCGTAAAAACCTTGTTGCCGGAACAACAGGGAAAAGGCAACAGGATAGCAGCACGAAAGATACACAGGATACACACGGAATTTTGATGGACGTCCTTATCAGTCTATGGTCTAACTTATAAACGTGTCGGGTCAACGTCAACGATAAGTAAGTTAGGCTAACGTAAACGTTAGCTATTTGCTGTTGTCATATGCTAGTGCTATATGCTTTAGGCTACGTGATGGCCATTTATCACACTAATTTTAGGTACTACTTTTACGAGGTCTGTAGTTCTGTCAAAATGTATCTTATCGTTGAACAGACTACAAGGTTATCTTCCTTAGACTTCGTAGATGTAGTTACTACAATTTGGAAGCGAATTTCGAAGTGTAAATATGGTTTTAGTGTGTAAACAGACCAACCGCGATTTTGCAATGAAGTTAATGGAGCCTTTTATGTAGGGCTTCTAGGCTACTTTCACGAAGTCTGTAGTTCTGTCAAAATGTATCTTATCTATGAACAGACTACATGATTATCTTCCTTAGACTTCGTAGATGTAGTTACTACAATTTGGAAGCGAATTTCGAAGTGTAAATATGGTTTTAGTGTGTAAACAGACCAACCGCGATTTTGCAATGAAGTGAATATGGAGCCTTTTATGTAGGACTACTAGGCTACTTTCACAAAGTCTGTAGTTCTGTCAAAATTGATCTTATCTATGAACAGACTACATGGTTATCTTCTTTAGACTTTGTAGATGTAGTTATTACAGTTTGGAAGCGAAATTCGAAGTGCAAATATGGTTTAAATGTGTAAACAAGACGCCTGATGTTTAATATATGTTAATGAATGGGCACAGTATTATTGTGTACAGTAATGGGCTATCAGTAGTATGTAAACAGTTCATGTGTTATGTGATTTACATAAACTAACAACAGAAATGTTAAAAGCTGGTATTGTGTTTCCTGAATTCTTACATTCAGGCATTCAAATGAAATGTAATTAAATAGCATATCAATCATGCAACAATGCAAAAACAATGAAACTAGTGTAGGCCTAATTATATTTTACATTAGTAAAGCAGTACTCTGATGTGCATGCTTTCACAAACTTTTGTAAACAATCTTAGCACTTTAAACATTGACTGTTTTGAAGTGCATGTAGGCAATATAGTATAAAAATAATAATTGTGATATCATTACAATTTGATAGGGGTTGGGAGGAGGGGGTGGGTTCATGTAGGTGGGCCCTATGACCCCAAAGTATGCCTTGACTGGGCCTCAGGTCAAAGAAGTTTGAGAAATGCTGATGTAGACAACAAAGCAGCAAGGAGGCGTCGTGTGATCATTTAAACAAGTTTTATGACAAGGTCGATGAGGGTGGGAAAAATCGTACATTTCTGTGCAAACTTTGCCCGCACTTCAGTCACATTGTCTTTTAAGAAAATGCAGTCCTTTTTTCGGTTCCAGCAGCCAACAACCTCAGAACTGACCCTTCAGGCCTCTCAGCAGGCGCTGGCCTTTAACCGCAGCCAGAAGAGAGTCAGCAGAAATTTGATTGCCTTTAAAAAATCTGACTTCTTAAAAAATCTTAAACTGGCTGCATTACGTGATTATTTCTGAGATTCTGATATGTTTTTAACCATGACCTATACACAGTTCTGGTTTGAAAATGTATCTCTTAAAATAATCACTTTATGCAGTCAGCTTAAGATGGCTTACTAGCAACTAACTAATTACCCTAGCAACAACCTAGAAACCACCCCTGTAATGTCAACCTAGCGACCACCATAGCAACCAGCATAGCAACCATGTTATTTATGCGTTTTAGCTTATTGGATGTTGCGTTAATGCAGACAACTTTTGATCCGTGTGCCCGATTTTCATAAATGAGGTACCGTTGGAATCCTTGGATGAGGCCGAGTTCCGTGCCACTGATCAAACCCACTCTTGCAGTTCCTCGGAACCGCAATTCTAGTTCTGGTTTACGGTTTTGTCATGTGTGGAACGAAAAGTTTGTGAAATATTCCTCCTATATGAATTGAAATGAGCGTAGAGCTAGTAGCCTAATATGATTATTTCTTGAAAGTTAATTTTCATAAAGATGAGAAAGTTATTTCATGTGATGTCTGTGAGGCTACTTCGCGAGTAGTTCCTAGAAGAATGGGCGGTCACACTTCATGTCGGTCTGCCTCATGTCTAAATAGCAGCGTGTTCCGGGAAGGTGTCGCGGACCGGATTAAACAGTCAGCGAATCAACAATCAGAGAAAACTGCGCTGAGAACGTTGTAGGCTGATATTAGATCTACCTGCTGTTTGTCTAGACATATGTATGCCTTAAACTCGTATCCTGTCATTTAGAAACAATGCTGTGGTCTAGTCTAGTCATCAACAAAAAATGAACGGATTGCAAAAAAAAAAGGAATGGATTTGGCGTGACATTTCTTGAGTGTGCGTGAGAGCGTGAGATTGGTGCTGAAAGCGTGAGTGTCACGCCAGATGCGTGAGAGTTGGCAACCCTGCATAAACAAAGCGAAACTCATGGCTGACGTAGGCTATCTTCTTGAGCGGTCACTGATCTAGACACAGAAAGTTCTCAAGAACACTATTAGGTCTTTAAACATTTACCTAATATTTGTAGTTGCCTTAAAAAAGGAAAAGCAAAGGTGATAGTCCCCCCCCCTCCTATTTTTTTTCTCATCGGATCTGCATCGATCTCAAATATGACATTTCTAAAATCAAATTGACGGAAATCCGTCCTACGGCGGAGAACTTTAATCCTTGCAAAAGTTTATGAAGGGGGTAAATTTACCCATCCACTGGATGCCATCCACTGGATGGCAATCACCTCAAATTATGCACCTTTCAGTAAATACTGGATGAACATATTTGAGCAGGTTTACTTTCCTTTTTTCATATTACCCACATAACAAATTAACAGGAAAACACCTACGATGTATACCAACACCTAAGATGTATATGGTTTCTAAACCACAAGGCCTACAATAAAGTATTCTGGTCAAATCAGTTCCTATCGCGGGTAATCTGAGTACCCAGAAGTTCGCATCATATTGCGGGTGACTTTGTAGTTTAGAGCCCTATTTCTACTAGCCCTGCTGTCTGTACCACGTCCATTACGGACACTATCATCACGATTACCACTGCAACCTCCAAGCTATGTTGGGCAGAGGGTCGAAATAAGCATGGTATGCTTAGTGGACACCGTCGTATACACGCAGACGCACCTCCATTCAATAGACGATCAATCATAATCATAATTTAAAATAGGTGAATAATATAGCCTACCTAAGACTTCATCACACGTAAACGTTTTTCAACATTTAGTGTAGGCCTATTTCTGCTTAATTTCTGCTTCAATTTCTGCAACACTATGGCCTGCATCGCTTCCGCGTCATTACAAATGCACGTCTTTGTGTTTCTCGCTAATACAAGTATTTCCTGAAAACTTTGCGCAGCGATTTTGGGTTTGAATGAAGCTCTGGTTGTCTAGCACATACATAGTGGAGCAGAGTACAAATGAGATTTGTCACCGTTCTTGGAACTATCGTCTATTTTAATCAGTATCGTTGTTTGTCGCAATTAAAAAGTCTCAAGGGCCGGATTACATTATTATTTTGACATACGTCGCGGGCCGGAATTGGCCCGCGGGCCGGGTGTTTGAGACCCCTGTGTTAACCTATTTACGTTTAACGCCGTGATTGTCGTGAGAGCACGATTCATTGGCGCTTGCATGTTCGGCCTTATGTCTACGTGCGCACCTGAGGCTACTCAGCTACTAGAGAAATAATTTCCCGTTTGTATGTTCACTCCAAGTTGGCCTACCATAACTTACCAACTCTGCACTGTAGACCCTAACTGGCTATTTATATTTTTCTGTGAAATAAGCAAATGTATTTGTTCAACTTTATGAAGCAGAATTACGCATAGGCTACTTGGAACATAACACATTTGACAAAGGACAGATGTATGTTGCTAGTGACAAAATATTAACTTTCAGTGTTTTACGATGTCTTTGTCATGGGGAAGTTTTTTTCCCCATGCATTTATTCTAGGCTACTGTCAGTGACTGCCATGAGAGAAGCGGGTTCTGTGTTTCGTTCATGTCAGTGACTGACGCGAGAGAAGCGGGGTCTGTGTTGTGTTGCGTTCATTTATTTTCATTGGGCGTGCCGTGCTGTCCACAGCTCTTCAGTTCTGACAAAGCCGAAATTACTCCTTTTGAAACAATGAGTGCAGGAAGCGCGTTTGTTTGATTATATTGCTTGACGGGGGGGATCCCAAGCAGCTTTCAGCCATAAGGCTACTTTGAGAACATTTCAATTCACCCGACACTAATATTAAAAATGTTGAAAATTATTTCGGTATAGCCTATAAAGCAGTTGAATTAAATGGAATGTTAGCTAACAAACAAGCTTCTTGGTGAGGCTCCTGCCTTAGATGGCAGGAAAAATCTTCACGATAGGCCTATTAACTAACCACCCGATTCACGTTGGCTGGAGGGAAGGGGGGCCATCAGACATTTGTGCCCAGTTAATCCGGCCCTGCCCCCAACAAATTACACCTTCCCACCTCTGACAGCTTAAAAGAAGTCTAGAGGACTCCTAACTCACAGACCTATTCACAAACCTGCGGCATTTTGCCGTGTTTTGAAATCCTATGCAGCTACAGGAGCTTCCAATCGTGAGGAAGCAATTTTGCATTGTAGGCATAACTAACATGCAATAACGCCACCAACAACAACCAAAACTAGGCTAATCATTGTCAACATGTAAATTAAATGTAACATTATTGTGAATCAAATTAAAATGTTCTCTTTTGCAAACGTAGACATAGTAACAGAATAATTTAATACTGTTACAAAGATACTACATCAATCCGTATGTTTCATTAGGCTACTAGGCTATTTGTTTTGCCTTACTCTTTATTCATTTAGGCTAGGCCTTTTTATTCAGTTATTAATCATCTTCAGTCCTTCGCACTACTTGTGTAGCGCACGCATTCTCCGACCTGTCACCTGTCACTCATCATTGGAAGAGAGGTGTTTGGAATCATTCCCGCGTTACAATCGTCAGCCAATCAAGGTGGTCACTTCAGTACTTCAGTACAAGGTGGTCACTTCGTGCATGAGTAATGACGTCATCCATAGCAACGAAGTCTCACTCCTAGTTTAGGAGTTGTCTGAAAGGCTTTGTGAATAACTTTTAAGAGAAAACTCCAAGCTAAAATCCGGACATCTAACTAAATGCAACAGGCTCATATCGTCCTCACATTCGCAAAATTAGGACCAGTGTTTTGTCAAATTGCAAATAGCTATTCGTTTTAACAAATTTTTATGATAGTAGCCTATATGAATGTAATTCTGCGTCATAAAGCAGATGTATTTGTTTATTGTACAGAAAAATAAAAATGACATGTCAAGCAGTCAATTGACTACATTGCAGTCAAGAAGTAGGGCAAATTAAGACACTGTTTTGATTTGCGTAGTTGCGTTACCCCCAATACTGACAATCACATAGACAGCAAATTGATATTTTTTCGTTTTGTGGAGTGGCACCGGTAGGCTATCAAAAGCAGATTTCGATTGGTGGTATTATATATAACTGGAGAGAGGCTAGAAAATCCGGCCAATTCATAGTCAACGCCATCTTGAACACTGGGGTTCGGATCCAGCGCCAGTCGGCTCTGACCATGCGCCAAGTTCCAAAGCTGGAAATGACGCATGGACCAACGTCGATTTTTATTGGATATTCTGTAAAAAGAGTCGTCCTCCAGTAAGAGGGTGGCGATAATGCACATACATTCCTTGCCACGTAACAAGAAGAAAAAGTTGCTTGGGAACGCGCATGGAGTGTGAGTGGAGTTCAGTGCCCTGAAGCGCAACTTCATTTAATTGGATAACAGCGGCTCTAACGAAGAGCGGTCTGCCTGCCGTCCTGCTGCTGCAAATATGCATTCGAACATGACGTGAAATATCCGTAGTCGAACTATAAATGAACTATTCGGTTTTTAGTGCCATGTGTAGCGCATTTTTACAGTCTATGATTAGTTTGTTTTTTATTTTATTGTTTGCCATCTCATAGCGGGTGCTCTAAACGTATTCTAGCGTTGGCCCATGACCAAATCAAGCCAATAATAGCCAGTAGCCACAATAATGACTGGAGCCAGAGCCCTCAATAGCCACCCTGTTTTGAAAATGGAAGATAACGCACAGAAGGGCCAGCCTGAGCGGACAATTACGTCCCCAACTCATCTAAAATGTCTTTACTTTGGGTTGTACACCGCAGATGGTAAAGTAACCGTTAAAGAGAATGTAGTCTGCGGACTTAGCAACAAACAGTTTACTTACGCATCCACAACATCCAATCTTCGCTAGGGTTGGGTATCGTTTGGGTTTTATCCGATACCGGTGCTAAATCGATACTTTTAAAACGATGCCGTAACGGTGCCTGAACCGGTACTTTTGTATTTAAATTAAAATGGTCTAAAGCATGAATTGCTTTTTTTTTTATTGATAAGACACATTTGAAGAGGAAATTTAACTGTTATATTCAATTTACTATCAATATCTCATTGCTTCTACGCATAATAGCCTACATTTAAAGGTTAAAACAGCTTGCCATGGATGCACAAACAATGGTAGGCGGTTTGCCATAAGGTATGTTAACTCATTGAGTGCCAAAAACGTAATATTATGTTTTTCCTTCCCATGCGTTGAGTGCCAAAAACATAATATTACGTTTTTAGCTTTTTTTTTTTAATTACGAAACTAGACACTCTAATACACCTTATATGTGATTTTGGGAACTCTGTGATGAATGGAAATGAAATATATGACGATCGTGAAACTCATGAAAACGCACAATCTGGACATTTTATCATAACTCGGTTGCTGCTTTGGGTCGAATCAGTGACGCATGCACGTCAGGTCAAAACCAGGCCATTTTCGTGGGTCTATCACTAGGTGGCAGTCTCGCCAGGTCTCGATCACTTCCCGGAATGTTTACAGAAGTAAGTAACAGGCAACACTTCATATTTCATGAAAGACGTTATATCTCCATTTCTAGAAAAAAAACTGCGATTTTGATGAAAACTAGCCACTGTTTAGCTTGGGATTTCTCAGGAACAGAGGCGTGTAGAAATACACGGTTTGCACCCACCGAGAGCTTAAAGGAATTATCTGGAGTAAAATGCACTTTAGATCGATTTACGGATGATTAGGGGTACATACGTTGAGTTGACATCAAAATCATGTAATTCGGATGTGTTTTGAGAAAGTTCGATTGTACCGTTTTCAGTCAAAACTCGTAGCCTGTAAGTGAGCAGGGCATATCAATTTCGCTGCTACAAAACGCAATTTTTTTACCTCTTCTACAGTTCCAAACAACATAACACTTACGTGGTAGTGAGTAGAGGGTCCCTAAAGCCAAACCGAATTATCCCGAGGTCTTTATGTGGTCGGATAGAGAGTCCAGAATGAATTTCATCAAGCCAGTACCTTTTTTTTTTTTTTTTTAAACGGCGACGAAATTGTGAATTTCCAGAGCGTGTTACAACACACTCAGCAATCGACTCCTACGGACTTTCCCCTGAAGATGGCAGCATAGATGGCAACATTTCCGGAAAGGTACTGGCTTGATGAAATTCATTCTGGACTCTCTATCCGGACTTTCGTGCATGGAGCTGGTTCCATACTTGAAAATGGCGTATGCTAACATGCCGAAGCTAATCTGCACGCTCTTGACCCCCTGATTTAAGCAGTGCCAGGAGGAACACTCTTTGCCAGATTATCACGTCTTTCACAGTGGATTCTCACGTATGCTCATGCTCTTGTGGATTACTGTTTTTTGACCGAAGCCTGTTTTTTGGACTTGTGAATTCAACTAAACCTTTTTGGAAACCTTCGCTTGCACCTTGGGCCACCTTTTGTTGCCAACCTATGCCTGTTCTAGTGATGGCGAGATGAAGCTTTCCAGCCAAATGTGTTGAAAAGTGGTTCATTTTTCGAGGCTTCGAATGCACCCAATAAACATACAACACATAAAAATTCCTAACACAAAAGCAATACAAAAAGCGCCATTTGGTCCGCAAATGCTTGATACATTCATAAGTACAGGCATTGGGGAATACAAGCGATTCCCATATTGAAATATGTCCTCTCTTTGTAGCCTAACAAAGTAGTAGCTAGGCGATCTCTGAAAACTAATGGTTGCGAGATCCCTAACCTAACGCCTTTCCCAGTGTCCCAAGGACCAACTTTCTTGAAGTGAAATATTTTCTCTGTTTGTAACAAATGAAGTAGAAGGTGATCTGCGAAAATATATTATCTCGAGGTAAGGATCGATCCCAGGTCGCACGGTTTCTAGCCCAACGCCTTACCCATTGCCCTATCCTACAATTAGACTACTTTCAGAGAAAAAAAATCTGTATTAAATTGTAGGCTAACGTTGGGTAAAATGACAGAAGAGAGCAAAGTGCTTTTAACTGAGTGTGTTTGAAGAACAGAGGGCAGTGAAAGTGCTTTGATAACTGGGTATTTTTGATGAACAGAGAGCAGTGAAATATAGGCCCAACGACTGACAACTACCCGCGAGTAGGTAAAGTATGGGGCATCTTTATAGTCGAAGCGTCCTGCCTAAAGTGAACCACAACTCGAAGCAGTGGAGCCAAACGAGGCTTCGATCGCCACGTCTGACGTCAAATTACCAATACAACTCAAGCCTCGATACGGGGCTTTGCTGGGAATGGCTTGACGTTCAACACACGCTTCAGAGCCTCGGTATCAACCGTAACATCACTAGCCTAGTTCAGCCACGTGAGTCTTGTCTAGCCCCTTTTGATTCATCTGCCTGTGTTTCTCTTGGCCTACTCGTGTACCGAACTCTGCCTGTTTTTTGCCACCTTGGATATTTGACTGAACCTTGCCTGTACTGCTGCCTGTGTCTCTACTAGTGATGGGCAAATGAACTTTGAACAGTTGATTCGAAAATGGGTTCATTACTCGAAGCTTCAGTAACAGCGACCTCTCCTGGTGAAAAGCCAAGACTGCATCTAAATTATCCCGGCTAGATAGTGGACAGGAAGCTTTACTAGTGAAATAAATCTAGTGCACGCACCTAACCACCCCACCCCCACACATACGTAGTGCACATGAATAAGAATGGGATATCACTCTTTTTACAAATAAAGATTGATCAGGAGCGTTTTTTTCCCACGTCTCGTAATAAAAATAAATCGATTTGGATTTTGACTGTACGCTGCCTGTACTTCTGCCGTATTTGAATTATTTGAGTGTGCACTGTTTATCAAGTCACTCTGCCTGGCTGCCTATTCCTGTGTTTTGTCATTAAAACCCACATAATATACTCTCTGCTTCCTGAGTCTGCTTTTGGTTCCACAGTATCTCACCTGGCCTCACCCGCCCTGACACATATGTCAGCGACTTGTACTCAATTGGCATGACCAGTGGAAATTCATTTAGGAAATATGATGTTCTTTTACTGGCTGTGGAGAGCAATTGTCCAGAATCAGTCATTTTCAAAAAATGGTTATTGTCTTTGATGGCATTCATAATTTCCCTCACAACTGACTCATTGTCACTGACACCATGTTCATTGAGGATAGCTTGAATGTCTTTATGCAGTAGAGGTTCTGACAGAAGAATAATTTGATTTAGTTGTTGGATTATCCCCTGTAGTGCCATGTCAGATTAGCCTAGAAATCTAGACGCGCCCCTAGCGGCAGCGAATTACATTTGCTGCCAGGGCTAGTCTAGCAACTCTCCGTTGGCTTGTGAGCTCCAGAAATCGAAACTTAATCAGGCCAAAGAAATCGTGTATAGAGTCGTTAGGTGGGCTTAACATAATGATTGATGGCAGAGTTGCAACGGTTTGGCTTGAATTCCCTGCTACTTGAAAACAAATAAGATGGATGTTGCTGCTGGCGAACAGTGTGACACGAGTTAAGCTTTTATTAAGTTGGCAAATAGTGCAGGGCGATATGTAGCAAAAAAAGGTGTTTGGATCATTTCATATAGATTTTTGCCAATTATGTTTTTTCACTTCTTCAGACCCTATAGTTTGCAAAACTACCTGTTTCCAATTTTTTCCCGGACTGCACAGGTCCAAAATCCAAGATGGCGGATATATCACCAAAAATTGCAAATAATCGCCTTTTTAAACATTTTAAATGGATATATGTTAGGTATTATCATTATATACATACATTTTCTAATAAAATTGAATGACTTAGGTAATATATATGACCATGGGTGACATGAGATGTCATGATTATCAACCAGTGATGGGTGTAACCACCATTATGCTATTTATTGGCATACCCGGAAAAACACATTGACTGATTTAAAAGTTTCCTTCACATAACCTAATAATCATTTCAATTAAAGTAATGTTCTGCACTCACCCCAATAGATTAGATTAGAGTAGATTAGATTCAACTTCATTGTCATTGCAGAGTACAAGTATGAAGACAACGAAATGTGGTTTGCGTCTAACCAGAAGTGCAAAAAAGGAGAAAAGTGCAATGTGATATACAAAGTATAAACAGGTGGTGCAGAGACAGGTCAAGAAATATAGTGCAGTGTAGACAGTAGTATACAGTTGATTTATATAAAGTAGAGAGGTTTAGAGTAATATAAATATGTGCAGTGTATTAGCAGTTACCTTATAAGAGCAGAATAAATATGGCTATGTAATGTGAACAATGTATGAACAACATACATTGGGGGGGGGGGTCTGCCTCCTTGTTGTCCCTGTCAAGGTTGCCATGGTCGTGGACACCTCAACAGGCACAGGCAAGGAGGCATTGGACAGGGGTGGGTGGGTGGGGGGCTTAGGTCGGCTTTACACGACAACGCTCCCGGGTGAAACCGACAAAATATTTTATCCGATGTGCCTTTCGTTTAGACGACGACATCATTTTGGGGGCTTAAAAACGCAAAAAAATGAACCCACCCTCCAGAGTGGAAATCTTAAAGACGCTCCACCGTCGCGTTCCCGTCTAAAGGGTTGAAAACGCAAAAATGTGCTCTGAGCTGCTCACGCTGGCTATCCTCGCATACACGTTGACGTCATATCCATGTGCAGTACAGCCAAACAACAACAAACGTCGGATTATTTCCATCAGTCGGACATTCAAGCCTTAGCTGCTTATGATAGCTATTCAGGAGTCCTTTCAGTAGCATAATGAGGGTCTCTACATGTAAACCGAAGCATTGAGAACGTTGTAAGTGTACAGGCAGTTTATTAAAAAGAAACACATTACCGTTCACGTCTGGTTCACATACAGGCAGGCGCCTTGGGAAAACAGAACTCTGGGATGTGAAGCACTACTACGGAGAGAAGTAGAAGGAAGTTTCATCGCATGCGTGCGCTCTTGGTGTTGTATGTCAGTGCTTCACAGTACCACCTAGCCACCTGGCATGCATACTATTTTACACACTTTTGCGTCACCGTGTGCATGCAGATTTCCACCCAAAGACGATCGTCTAAACGCGAAATAAAAAGTGGGAACGCAACGCCACTTTTGCGGATTGTGTTCAGATCGTTGTCGTGTAAAGCTAGCCTTAGTTGGTTGGTTGTCACTTGGATGAAGAGCTAGACTTCAGCTGCAGGAAAGAAGCTTCCTCTGAACCTGCTGTGCGCCTTATGCAAGCATCGCTTGCCCTGATGGTGCAGGGGTAGAAGTTCACCAGGATCTGAGGAGGCCGGTGGACCTTCTTTAGCCTCCTCAGATAGAAGAGATGCTGGTAAGCCTTCTTAATCAGGGTAGAGGTGTTGAGGGTCCAAGAGAGGTCCAAGAGATGTGGACACCCAGAAATCTGAAGCTGGTGATACACTCCACTTCAGTCCCATTGATGAGAATGGGTGTGTGTGCTAGCTTTAGACTTCCTGAAGTCCACAATGAGCTCTTTGGTCTTCAATAATTCTGTTAACAGGACTTGCAGGAAATTGTGGGAACATGTGAATTTGTTGATTATATGCAAGCCTAATGCTGCCCACTACAGCTAAGTCTGCCTTCATCCATGAATTGTGACTGGTTTCAGAAACAGAATCCTCTGAACAATCTACAGAGAGTAGCTCAGTGCAATTAACACACACATTGGATAGCATCTTAATAGATGGCATGGCTGTTGTGCAGGAGATGGTTGTCAGGAAAAGTGACATAAACTGTTGCCAAAATCTGGCAGAATGCTTCTTTGAAAATGTTGAAAGTAAGGCACGAGGCTACAATGACATATACTTATTATTTAAAAACTATACCATCACAAACTCCATGAAAGACAGGACGAGACAGGTCCATACAATGGGAAAAGCACATGATAAGGGATACAAAATACAAGACTCTACACCAATCAAAGACTTTAAAGCTTTCCTGGGATCGAAGGAAACCAAAGCCAACCTCATCCTCTACCTTGGTCATAAAGCTGTTGAACTATGTAAACTGCCAGTCACAGTTCACACACACAAAGGTGGCAGTAGCAGTAAGTCATTTTGGCAAAACCCCATATATCTACATGTCACACAGATGTCTTGGTGCTTGCCCTTCGCAGGGTACCAGACATCAACAAAGACAGTCTCATTATCATGGGCATTGGAGAACTTCGACAAAAGATACAGCCTAGAAATCTTGACGCACCCGGAAATTGAAAGTCAACCGTTTGTCCCGCCATTTACCGTTTATCCCGTGGGAAAGTCAATCAAGTCATGATGGTGTCATTAACACACTTTGTAGGCTTGTAGTAGGTCCTCATCCATCTCCAGACGTGTTAGCTGGATGTGAGAAATTTGTGTGTCAGCTCCTCAAAACATGGTTTTCAAACAGCTAAAGCCCTTCGGTGGAACATGTTTAAAACTCTAAAACCCAACCAGGGAGTGGAAAAACTTGGGAACTAGGGAAATCCCATCCCTATGATTGCCCTACCATCGCCTATTGCTGTCCCCATGCTCGGATTCCTGCCCGCGCAGCCTAGCAACCCACTATTTGCCCGATGACAACTCCTAATTCCTACACTGGACTATTTCAACTTAACACTAAATAGGATTCATGCATTATCATACTGGTTATGTAACCATCTAACCACTTTGTAACATATACCTCAGGTGGCTCTAAATACCATGTTCTATTCTCTGTATATAGACCTTACTGTCCTGTAACTGACCCCAGGCAGATGGTTCAGGCCCTTGAGTCGTGGATCTGCTTGAGGTTTCATCCTATATGTTTCTCCCATTCTTGGGAGTTTTTCCTCGCCCCTGTTACTCATGGGCTCTGTCTGAATGTTTAACACTCTGTAAAGCGCCATGAGACATGTGTACTGTTTTGATGCTCTATAACTGAAATTAAATTGAAATTGAAATTCTGAAAGCACACAGGCAAGCAAATGTTTGGGCTCAAGATACAGTGCCTGCTCCAAAGATTCTTGACTCACTATCACTGGGATGGAGACAAATTGTTGATGGGCAATGGGCTCCTGTTCTGTCAAAACTTCCACCAGCACCAGAGGCTGTTGTGGAACTTGTGAAGTGTTGTTGTCTTGCCAGCCAATGCAGTATAAGGTGTTCTTGCAAGAGTAACAACTTACCATTCACGCAACTTTGCAGGTGTGAAGGCTCTGAGGAGATGTACACCAATATTAAAAAGACAGTGACAGTGGTGAGGATAAATACTTGAGTGACAATGACAATGTTTTGTTGAACTCTTCAATAATGAAACAAGATGCAGATTTTTTTCTTTTTTTCATTTTTTCTCCAAATTTTTTGGCAAATGATGCAATACATCTTTTGAAAATAGTCTGTATCTCACTTGTCTACCTTATTAGGTGTATATTTATCAAAAAGTTGACCACTTTAAGCCTTTATATTATTTTTCCGCATATAGGCCTATTGTCCGCCATCTTGAATTTTGGCACTGAAAATGAAGAAAAAAATTGGAAACAGGTTGTTTTGTATTCAATGGGGTCCTAGCAAGTAAAAAAACACCAGCTGCAAAAATCTATATGAATCGTTCCTAAAATAACACAATTCCCCATACTAAAACGTTTGAACTAGCCAACTAGCTCCGCTGGTGGGAAACGCATGGGACTCATAGCGCTGCCGCTGTCCTATTGCGTGCAGAGGGAATTTGAAAGACAACTGATTATCCCGCCCCTCGGACTGAGCACTGCGAACGGTGAGTGTCCAGACCCTACATTTTAATGTCAGATATTATAGAGCGTTAAATGTTGAGTGCAATTTTTATATGGACACTTCATATAAAACAATAGTTTCTCTACATGCTTCTTCAAAATCACAAGGAGGACAATGGAATATCACAGGGATTTCATCAGATGCACTCACTTTGAGGACATTAAACGATTTGAACGAATACATGCAATCTGTATGGAGGCAAGGCATTGGAGTAGTCCTGGTGTAGCTTCCATGTTTTAAGCGCTAGTGTTTAAAGCAGTGGTCCCCAAACTTTTTCTTCCAAGGGCCAGCTCACTATGCCTGGCTCTAAGAGAGGGCCAGAAACTCGGAGTATATCAGTAACCATAAATAACTTAGTGCTGTGAACAGCAGTCTACCTTAGTTGAATATTCCATTACATTTAATCATAGGCTATTGCAATTGCCATTGTTAGCTGTGTTTATATTGCCATCAAGGCCGTAGTCATGATGTCAACATTGGGGGGGACCAAATCTGTGGTGGGGTCTGAGGGACCCCCAAACAGAATTTCAATACATTTCCTACCATGCAAAAATATTATTAAAAATCACAAACAAGTCGTTAGTTAGGTCAGTCAATTAGGTTATTCCAAACATTTGACGGACACAGATTGACAGAAATTACGTTTTGTGCCAACATGTAGAAACACTAGGCCTACTACAGCCTTTAATTGGTGAATGGAGGTGCAAATTCCTTTCTTTGGTTATTGTCCGCGATTCACATTAACTGTAGGCTATCACGTATTGTAAACGTCACCACATTTGATCACGTTTTGCCTGCATGGATGCGCGATTGAGTGCGCATCCAAATAATATGCAAGATGCAACAATCATTTCTAAGAGGCCTATACATGGTAATTTCTGGCATTACTACTAGCATATGAATGCATTATTTATGTTGAAAGATGTAAAAGAAATGACACAGGCTTGCACAAATTCATAATTTAAAATAAAACGTTTCACTTTCGCTATCATTGCGAGAATAGGCTACAATATGGAAAATGTTCCCTTTCAGTCTGATCGGCTCCAAACATGTATGGGATTTCCTTAGCCTGTGCTACACCTTTCCAAGAAGTTTTGTGAAAATTGTACCGGTAGCTTTTGCGATATTGTTGACAGCCTTACCTCTCCGCAGTAGGGTGCAGTAAATGGAAGCTTTTGATAGCGCACGCCACTAACGAAAAACGGAAAATCACCAGGACAAACCACTCAGGGGTGTAGGCTACTCTGGAACCATAGGTCCCTAATTTGTGCGTTATTTACGTTTGATTACATTTCAGATACGTGTTGGTTTCCTGTAGGCCTAGTATAGCACTTTATTCTTTCTTTATTTTTCTATGTCCGAATATTGGGGGGGACATTTTGGTCATATTTGAATATTGGGGGGGACACGTAGGTAGGCCTGTAGGTAGGCCTGTACATTTCATTCCTTTTTCGATGGCAAATGCGAAACAGCGCCAAAACAACCACCAGTGGACAAAAAGAGTATTACACGTGTACTGTTAAGACTCGCCATAGAGAATGAATGGGGGAAATTGCGGAGGTTACAGTTTGATGATGTCGTACTCCCGTGCGGGCCGGATGTTACATACCACAGACATGTTTTGGGGGGCCACCCAAAATGAGGTGGCGGGCCGTATCCGGCCCGCGGGCCGTAGTTTGGTGACCACTGGTTTAAAGAGTTGAGCCCTCTTTTCAAAAGACGAGAAGCAGTACTTACACCAAAGTCCTTTTAGGCAAGTCCCTCCACTCGGCGGCCATATTGCCACGCTTTTTGGGCACTTATTGGGCATCTACTTCGGCAGAAATGCACCAAAAACACCAAGGCGAGATCATAACACATGATTGGCATGGTGTCTTCACAACACACCACAAGATTGGCTCAATATATTCACAACACAACACATGATTGGCTCAATCTATTAACATGTCGACGTTTTGCCGCGGAAGGGGTAGGATATGTGTAGACAACGCCACGTTACAAACTAACCCCATGCATTTCTATGGAGGAGTTTTTGAGTGCTGTGTCACCTCATTAGAAAATCTCTGCTTACACTTCCAGTCCATACCATGATTTATGCTAATGGTCAGAACCTACAAAAGAAACAACATAAAATGAATTAGCTTTATTATTCATCCAACTCCATTAATCATAGATATTGAATATAATCATAGCCATCCATCCATTTGTTAACAGACAGAAGAGCCTTAGATAATAGATTAATTTGACCAAATTAAATGCCAAGACATGTTTTAGCAAATATCAGGCTAGCAGCCTTGATATGCTGCAACAATATTGACTACAACTTCAGGGATTAAAGTTAAAAAAAAAAATCCTGAGCCTTAACTTTTTTTTTATGTGGGTGGTGGGTCATCCTGTGGCAGCCCCAAACCATAGGACTGCAGGACATCTTTTAATTCTAGCATAAATGCTGAGGCATTGGCTATATTCATTTTCCTGCTCACCAGGTGTTGCGTTTTAACTGTATTCTCATCTTCATCAAAAAAACGAACGAGGACATTGAGGACTTTTTCCATGTTCGTGTTGGTGGCTTCATCGACATTTAAGGAAAACATGCAGTTTTTTTAGCTTTTTCGAAATACGTCTTTTAAAACTCTGGTGTTATGCCGTGTGTGTTCAAATAGCTGGCATGCTGATTAGATAGGGGTGTCCAAACTTTTTGACTCAAGGGCCACATTGGGTTTTGAAAATTGGCCGGTGGGACACACAACAAAAAATAATGTGTGTGTATATACATTTTTAAGTATAAGTATGACATATATATATATATATATATATATATATATATATATATATATATATATATATATATAATATATATATATATATATATATATATATTATATATATATATATAATTTAAATAACAAATTAAGAAATACTGTTCATTTGATGTTGTTTAATTCATTTATAAATGGTGCACTGTCACTTTTTTGCCAGCTCCACTCAATAGCCTATGGCTAGCGTGCCCTCTCACAGTTTATAAGTGGTCAGTAGTGGGAACTACTGTTGCCATCGCGATTTCCTTTTAAAAGTTTCTTATAAAAAGGAGATATCAATTATCAACAATGACAAGCCAGCTGGAACCTGCTGTGCTCTCTCCCTCTTGTGCACGCTCAAATGCGTTCCCAATTAAATGGAGTAGCATAACGTAGTTAGATCTGCTGCAAAGGAGATACTATGTATCTCGATGTAACAAGCTGTTTTGACATTGACATTTCAATCGCTCTCTAAAAAGAGTGTAAAGCAGTTTGCAGTAGCTTAAAGCTACTCACAACGTCGTCTATCACTGGAAAAAAATAGCTAGCAGCCTATGATAACCTAATTAAATGCTCGGCAGGCCGGATTAAAGTGCGTGGTGGGGCGGATCTATGATAGCTAATAAATGCTCTGCGAGCCAGATTAAAGTGCGTGGCAGGCCGCAGTTGGCCCGTGGCCGTAGTTTGGACACCCCTGGTTATGCAAAGCAATTTTGTCTTCAGCTATTTGTTTTGCATAAATTCACCAGGGGTTGGGCGAGCTTGAAAGACAGATTATGCTCTTTGAAGAACGCGCACACGCGTATTTTCAAGTCACACGGTCAGTTATTGATGCCCAGTACCCGGTATCAGCTGCGGCTGTTGCTCCCGGTAAACGCATTGTTTGTGGGAGAGCGCGAACAGCTGCTCTGTGAGCGGGGTCTGACTCGTGTCATGGAAGCACTTTTCTGCCGCTAGTTGCATATAGCAGAGTGCAGAAACAAGCACCCGGTTCTCTGAACTTTTTCCACCAGCTACTAAAAGGCCTACTGTCCTTCCCTATCTCTTCTATCCAGGCCCAGCTACTAAAAGGCCTACTGTCCTTCCCTATCTCTTCTATCCAGGCCCAGCGCCATTTATTTTTTAATCCTTTATCAACTAGGAGGGCATCTTCCCCAGGATTCATGAATCTACTCATCTTACTCTCCTTCAATGAGACGTCTCTCTACTCGGGCAGAGCGATAGTGAAAACATATGACTCGATTGAAGCATGTTTTCCCCAGACCCGCCCCATTCTACTTCTGATTGGCTAATATGTTAGTTTGAGAGCGGAAGAGTTGTGCTCCTTTCATATCATTTGCAGACGAACGCATACACTCGAAAGCGATGGGGATGATATCGAAAGTGTTTTTTAAATTAGAAGATTTTTTTTTTTTCGCAGCCAAACGCTGAACGCCGGAAATCCGGCACCGTGCCGGAATACTTTAATCCCTGCAACTTTCACAAAATGAGGCAGCCGTGGCCTACTGGTTAGCACTTCGGACCTGTAACCGGAGGGTTGCCGGTTCGAACCCCGACCAGTAGGCACGGCTGAAGTGCCCTTGAGCAAGGCACCTAACCCCTCACTGCTCCCCGAGCGCTGCTGTTGGTGCAGGCAGCTCACTGTGCCGGGATTAGTGCTTCACCTCACTGTGTGCTGTGTCTGTTTCACTAATTCACGAATTGGGATAAATGCAGAGACCAAATTTCCCTCACGGGATCAAAAGAGTATATATACTTATACTTATACTTAAATGTACTTGCACCAAAAATATTTATCAATATGCTGACAATGGCATACAATAAGATTGTTTGGAAAAATTAAATCAGTGCGTAATAGGAATCAGATGACATGTCTACAATGCTGCCTTAAATTCAAAACAGAAATCAATATTGAAACACATGTTGATCCATTGTTGTCTAAATTGGCCAAAGATGGGCTCAGAATAATGTTCACGCTAGCCACGTCCTTCAGTTTGGTTGAGCGTTATGCTATACCACTCTGATTTAGCTGGTTTGAACGTTATGCTATACCACTCTGATTTAGCTGGTGTTTTGAGTTCCATTTATCTGCTAGCTAGCGTCACTTATTAAGGTTTTGCGCTCAACTTTTAGCACTAGCTAATTATGCTACGCTCTGTGCCACTTATCAACGTTCAAGTTTTACTTCAAGTTTAGCGACATTTACTGCACCATCACCGAATCACCGTCATTCTAAATAATCAGGTGTTCTGTTTACATTGTAGTAACCACACTGTAGTAACAACAGGTACAAAGTCTAAACAGGCTAGCCGGATGATCAGATAAGCTGGCTTAAATATATTTTTAGAGACCCTGCAGCCCTCGTAAAAGTAGTAACCAAAAACAGCCCATTCATCACTCTGTTTTTAGAGCTAACTTCGTGTGACACTACCGTTCGCTAAGAAGGTGAAGTGAGCTGACCTGAGGCTGCGCAGCGCTGAAGGCAATATGTAAAAGTGTTGAAGGCGGGACAGACAGACGTAAGAAAATAGACCTTGCAAAATGCAAACATGCGTGCAATCAAACAACTGCATATAGGCCTATGTCATGTAAAAACGTGACATTATTGCGAATTAAATTTTATTTAGTTTGCATGCATTTATTTTTAAACTCATGTCGTATGGCTACGGCCCGGTTAGGAGTGTCCCACGGCCTGGTGGTTGGGGACCGCTGCTTTAGAAGTGTAAACATGTCAACCGCGATTTGCATGCCCATACACAAATGTGGTATATGGCAATATATGTCAATCACATATATGATGTATATGTCAATGTATGCCTCACACATATAAGTCACATATATGCACATACATGTCAAATATATTTCAAAATATAGCAAAATTGGCCGTTTTTATATCACATATTTTCCCAGATATACAAATATATTACAAATATATGTCAGTTGCATATATGTTAATATATGATAAGTTATGTATTTGTATGCATACTAGGGATACCAATATATTGCAAATATATGTCTATGAACATATATTTGCACTCATATAAGGTAAATATATTGCAAAATATATGTAATGTTCTTCTATGTCACATTTATAGAAATATGTCACAATATATGTATCAGAAATATAACATTGTTGATGTTCCAAAGAAAACACACAAAATATTTGTTTAACCTTTTATTAAAGTTTAGTTTTTCCACACAAACAGTGAGTACACTCTCCAGGTAGAAACTTGTTTCCCCTTTATGGAAGTGGCACACATTGATTTGGCATATGATGCACTCAGTGTTCTCAGGGCAGCAGTCCTCACAAATCACCACCTGCAAACAGGGAACAGAGAAGATTAATATGCTGTAAAACACACAGAACATGAAAAGACCATCACTGAAGCACTACGACCTTCACATGCATCTTTAATAAACACACACCTTGGCACAAGTAAGCTTAAATAAGGGCTATGAGATGAAGAACATGTAGCCTAATGATCCATACATCAGAATACTTTGACAAGATTTGGGAAAGATTCTTGAAAGATTGGAGTCTTTTAACTAATGCCCCCCATTCAAGCTTTACTCAAAAGACTATCTTTCAAGAATCTTTCCCAAATCTTCAAAGTCTTCTGTTGTAAGGATGGCTTAACACTACCCTTCACAAACTAAAGATCCATTTAGGCCTACTAACATTCAGGTTAGCCTGCATGGTTATTAGCAGCCACTTTAAATATAAGTTAGCTGCTATAGCTAGGTTAGCAAACTTACTCACACCTGATATTTCATTCAAACTAAAACTTATATTCATAACGACATCTCAGACAGGCTTGTTGTTGGATATGATGTTAACTACCATTGTAGATATTCCACATAATGGTAAAGTTAGTTAATGGAAAAGTTAACATTAACAGCTAACATCGCTAACGTTAGCAATATTAGCTCGCTAACGTTATCGATAGCTAATTGATAACATTAACGTTAGCTAATTCTAACATGATGGTTAGACTGTTAACAAACGGATTTGGTTAACATTACATTATAAAAACAATATGTTCTAACTAATTCCCGTTTAACTAAAGGCTTTCTTACCTTGGATATGATGACAGCAGAGTTTGTACAGCTTACACAGTCAGATGCATGACAAAAAGTGACGGTTGAAAGTCACCGTGGTTGGAGTTCAAACGTCAGTCCAGGGTGGGGGATGGGTATTGCTGTGTGCGCATGCGCATATCAAAATGCGATAAGCATCCGTTATATTTAAAGAAGCTTTGGCCTCACACATTTTTCATGCACATAGTGCAACCCAAAGCACTCCACACAAAACATTGACACATAAGGCAGCATAGTCGACACCATATCTGTGACGCCAAGACATAAACAAATATATTCAAACTGTTCTCCATTTGGAAAATAAGTAATGTAATCTAGTGTATGGATATGTATGCCACCATATATGGAGACTACAAATATGTCTGCCACATATTCACACATAAAGTTCTCCATATATTTAGAAAATAAGTAGTGGAATCTAGTGTATGGATATGTATGCCACCATATATGGAGACTACATATAAGTCTGTCACATATTCACACATAAACATCTCCATATATTTGGAAAACAAATAATTGGATCTAGTATATGAAGATATATAGCATCTTATATGGGAAATTAAAATATTTTGTATGCATGTATGGACATATACCCAGATAGCAAGCACACGTTGTCACAACGTTGCCATTGGTTGGCAGTGTCGGAGGTGGAATTTCAACGTTGAAACAATGTCACAACAACCGCAGCGCCTCAAGCAATTGTATATAGAATGTTGGTTTATAGAATGTTGGATTGTTCTGCGACAAGCTGCGTCAAACAAAAATATTTAGAGGATCTACAACGTTGAAACACAGTCACGCCAACGGCAGTCCACCGACTGGCTGCAACTGCAGCGAATGTCAACAACGCAAGATTTCGGGTTTTATTATTTATTATTATTTATTGCATTTGTGAGATAATTTTAGAAGTTTGTAAGACCTCTTAAAGGCCTCTTAAAACAAGAGGATTTACAACGTTGAAACACAGTCACGCCAACGGCAGTCCACCGACCGGCTGCAACTGCAGTGATTATCTTAAACGTGCTAATTACGTGATAAATTATAAAACAATCTTTTTTAATACTACAAAATAACATTTGCTAAATGAACCTTTTCAGCCATAGGTGTGTAGATTATACATACCTGCTTCTGTTTGTAAGACTAGGATATTTGTTTTCCCACATGCAATCAAGAAAAGCAGTAGCCAACTTATTCCTATGACCAATAAGTAACTAAGTATACCCACAGAAGTCACTGAAAAAGAGTGCATTTCCCAAATAGGTCAAGCTATCGCAACTCCAACAAAAAGTATACTATAGCTCACCCATTAGAAGTTCCACTCTAATGGGTATAACTGTTAAGCAGTTAGGCTATTCATGGTGGAACTGATGTCCAACTTTCTGGTTATAGGCTAGATGAGATCCAAGCACTAATCATGTAACATCAGATATTTCAGTTGGAGTTGCCCGTGACCTCACCATAAAATATGACTGCCATGGTCCAATAAAGTTTTTCTGATAGAAAATTCCTTATGTCTGACTGGGCATTATTTAAATGTGTATCATAATGTGCCACTGCAATTACACCTAATACAAACAAGTAAATCTTTGTATTAGACAAAGTTAATTTGTCAAATGATTTCAGCCTTCCCCCTAATAACTCACAATTTAAGTGAATGTCATCTTACAGTCTGAAAGCACACACACACACACACACACACACAGAGAGAGTAGGAGAAAAAAACTGTAGGCTACACTACACATTACAGGTTAAAAGGTCCACTGTGTTCATCAACAATATAGAACATATAGGTTGCTCTCGTGCTTATGATGTAACACACACACCTGCGCGCGTATGAATAAAAGTTAACTGAAATCAACTGATTTTCAATTCACCTGGGATCGCCAACGACAGACTTTGGTCTAACATTAGACACTGTGGTGTTTTGGTCAACATTCAGGTAAAGTAGTGGTTATAAGGTCACTTTCAAGACCGCAACACCATAAACCAAGAACGATAACTGTGTAAATTAGCGTTAGTCGGATTCGCTCGCTAAAGTTAGCTGAAAACGGTTACGTTAACGTTAGCTATATCGCTAGCTGCTATAGCTTGCTTGATGCTAACAGTTATCTAGTAAACTTTACGCTATTGTCTGTCACAATAATGGCAGAGAGCAACAAATTGCTATCAAAAAGGTCTTTAAGACGGCATACAAAAAAAAATACAGAGGCCATTGTCTCTATGCTACAATCACTTAATGTGGAAAAAGTTAGCGTTACTCACGACTCCGACTGCTCCGACCATGGCTCCGACTCCTACATGTCAGGGACGGAAACGTTAGACAGCTGTGATGGAGGAGACTGGTGTAACGTTAGTACTAGCTCTAGTTTAGAGGACATAAGCGCCACCTGTGGTCTGGAGGAAATCCAAAATATCGATTACTGTATGCAAGACGAGGACTTTGACATTGACATTGACAGTCCTGATGAGGAATATGACAACATTAAATTACGTGACGATTTAAAGGCGTGGGCAGTGGAAACAAACACACCAATCAGCCATCTTTCAAGTCTTCTTGCTGTCCTTAACAAACACCTGCCCGATGCAGATCTCCCAAAAGATGGTCGGACACTTTTGTCAACTCCTAAAAGCATAGAGGTGGAAGAAAAAGCAGGGGGCTCCATGCACTATTTTGGATTAGCTAAAGGTGTATTGGTGAGGATGCAGGACAGTCCCACCCTAACAATCGCTCAAACACTCCACCTGCAAATCAATATTGATGGCATGCCACTTTTTAAAAGTAGCAATAACCAATTCTGGCCAATATTGGCATTAATTGAAGAAGACCCAGACCAAATTCCCTTCGTTGTGGCATTATACTCTGGGTTTAAAAAACCATCAAATTTGGCAGAGTATCTCTCCGATTTTGTGGAGGAGATGTCAGTCATCTCCTCAAGTGGTGTTATGTACCAACAAAATCACAAAATAATCATTTCGGCCTTTGTATGCGATGCACCAGCAAGAGCATTCCTCAAAAACATAAAATATCATAATTCGTATTACGGCTGCGAGAGGTGTGTTCAGGAGGGTGTTTGGTGCAATAACAGATTAAACTTCCCTGAGACAATGGCGGCACCACGTACAGACGAGAGCTTTAAGGCCAAATTACAAAGTGATCACCACAAGGATGGTGAAAGTCCCCTCACTGACATCAACATTGGCATGGTCTCCCAATTTGTGCTCGATTACATGCACTTAGTGTGTTTGGGAGTAGTGAGAAAGCTCATTTGGTTGTGGATGCGAGGCCCACTACCCACAAGAATTGGCAACCGAACAATAACATCAATATCACAAAAAATAGTGGAACTTGGAAAAAGCTTGCCAAAAGAGTTCAATAGAAGAGGGAGATCCCTAACAGAGGTGGACCGTTGGAAAGCAACTGAATTTCGGACATTTCTTTTGTATACGGGTCCCATTGCTCTCAAAAACGAACTGCCTGATGTTATGTACGATCACTTCCTCCTTCTGCATGTGGGCATAACCATTCTATGCAGCCCACAGCTGTCAAAAACATACTGTGATTACGCCGAGAAGGTGATCAGAGTCTTTGTCCAAAACTTCTCTGTGATTTATGGCGATTTCATTGTGTACAATGTCCATAGCTTAATCCACCTGGCAGACGATGTCAGAAAATTTGGCCCCTTGCAGAGAATTTCTGCCTTTCCTTTCGAAAACTTTCTGCATCAACTGAAAAGAAAGATCAGAAAGCCAAACCAACCTTTGCAGCAAATTGTAAAACGCATCGCTGAACAAAAACTAAACAGCAGTGTCAGTCAGTCAGTCAATGTCAGTCCAGTGTTGCACAGTCTACTCTCTCACTACACCTGTCCCAAATTCTTTTTATCAGTCCATGCGCCTAACAACATAGTTTTGAGTGGGCACAGCATATTCAGAATTGAAAAAATGTTCAATGCTGATGGCTGCACACAGTTTTTGGGACGGAAATTTTTAAACAGACAGTCGTTTTTCACATCCCCAGTTGACTCCCTCAATTTGAATATTGCTTTTGTTCAAGGACTGTCTGTAGAGGTGGTGGCTTTGTCAGAGAAAACCATTGATGCCAAAATGGTTGCAATGCCTGTCAAACATGGCTTTGCAATATACCGACTGAACCATACATAATAAATAAATAAATAAATAAATAAATGAGTTAGTTAGTAATAAATAAATAAATAAATAAATAAATAAATAAATAATTTAGTTAGTAATAAATAAATAAATGAATAAATAAGTTAGTTAGTTAGTAATAAATAAATAAATAAATAAATAAATAAATAAGTTAGTTAGTTAAAGCTAAGTTCATCTGTTCATCATTTCAGTTTACAGATCATGTTCGCAATTGTACTATTTACGGAAAAGAATGAGGTTGAAGTGGTGCCCACAAGCTGGCTGAGTGTCGACCAAAAAGTGTCGTTCTGGCCACCATACAAAAGTATGCAACGGGGTAAGGTGGCTGTCCAGAATCAGGAGGATCCTGATGAGACATGGGGGGAGTTCTTTGTCAGGGTACTGAAGAAATATGGTGAGACCCTCCTGTAAACAAACACAGAGAGAAAGAAAGAGAGAGAGAGAGAGAGAGAGAGAGAGAGAGAGATAACATGATTCATCATAATGCAACTTCATTTCATTTCTATACATGCTGCAATATGGTTCCTTGTTTAACAAATGTTTCCCTCAAATACAGATTCTTATGAAGCGGCCAGGAAGAAACTGGTGAGGGCCACCAAGAAAGACTCCCTCACTTCTGAGGATGAAAGTTTCAGAAGGCCTAGAATGTAAGAACCGTACAGTACACAAATTAACAAAAGTCTAAGATTCACTGATGTTTTAATACCTGTGGTGTTGTCCTGTTGTCATACTGCAGGCCCTCTGCCAAAGTGGTGGAGCAGTTTGAAGCTCTACCTCAGCCACGCCATTCCATCGCCAACCAGCAACCAGCAAAACAACCAGCGAAACAACCAGTGAAACCACCTGCGAAACCAGGCTCCTCCAAACAGCTACCTGTACTCCAGCCTGTACTCCAGCCACCACCGGTGTTTTCATCGGTCTTGAGTGCTCCCACTACCTCCTACTCACAGCCTGTGACAAACACATTCGGTACAAAACATTTTGCTGGTCTGCAACATGACTGATGATATCATTTGTGTAACATAATCATTTAAGTCACAACACTTTCTAAAGCAATGTGAAATGTTTCTGTTTTTCTATTAAACCTTTCTTACCTATAGAGCGTGACCAGCTAATTTTCAGGGCCTTGGAGGAGATAAAGGCGCAAGTGCGCCAGAACACCCTCCTTCTCCAGGCCCTGGCTAAGAAGCAGCCAGCACAAGCAGCGCCCTCTCTACCAGAGGAATTCACATTCCCAATTCAGACACAAGAACATCTGAGGAGAGTGGAGAATGTGTTATTAGAGAAAGCACAGGAGAAAGCTATGGTATGTATTTGACTACATTGATGACCACAACATGGTGAAAAATTTCACGTTGGTTGAATACTTTGGAACCAACTGCATTATGTTTTGTCAACAGTACACATTCTATACAGTTAAGAACAAAAGTATTCATACCCCTGGCAAATATTGATTTAATGTTAATTTTCTCTTGACCAATATGTTTGAAAATGACACTTCTACATGGCTAAATGTTGTAAGATAATGTGGTAGAATCAGTTTTCATATTTTTTGAACATTTTTATGAAAAATGGCATGTCCAAAATTATTCATACCCTTTTTAAATAATCACTGGAAGCATGTTTATTTGTCATCACAGCTCTCAAAATGGTTCTCATAATACATACCAAGCCTCTCAATGTCTTCACAATGATTCTAGACAGCTAGCCTAGCCCCGCCCACCTAGATCTTATTTCAGGGAGATCTAGTCTGGAAACCTAGTTCATAACCATTTAAAAATCAAGCAAAAGCTATATTCTTTGTTCAGGTGTGTCCTTATAAAAGGTTAAGCAGAGTTGTGCATTTTAAGAAGAGTGATCCATGATCAGCATCCATGATGACCAAGTGGTCCATTTTGGGATGTGCTGCAAATGTCAACCATCAAAACACCATATCCACAGTGCAGAATAGCTATTATAGAAATGTATTAGCTTGGGGTGTTTTTTTCCAGACAATGGGACCTGGTGACCTTCTCAAAGTAAATGGTAACACTAAAACAAGGGGCTACAGTAAGATTTTTGGAGGAAAAAAAATCAGGCAGTCTGCCGAGAAACCCGTCCCAATAGGCGGCATCGGGCCATTAAACCACACAATGATCCAAAACATACAGCCAAACAAGGCTTTCCAGTCATTATCTAAAAAAAGGTATGAATAATTTTGGACACAAAATTCATACATATGTAAAAAAAAAGATGAAAATGCTTCTATTTCCATGTTTCTACCACATTGTCAAGCAACCTTTTGACATGTGGCAGTTTCATTTTCAGTCAGAACAAACATATTGGTCGAGAGAAAATCAACATTAAATTAATATTTGCCAGGGGTATGAATAATTTTGTTCTTAACTGTATAAAATCTATATACATCTGTACATTTCTGTTCTTATCTGTAGACAACACACCTTACAGCACTTGGTGGGATGAATGCTGGGGACGCGGTCAGGAGAATAATGCGTCACCTCATCACAGACACACTGGCAACCCAATACAATTGGCTTGGCCGAGGAGGCCAAAAGAAGGCTTTTGCAGCTTTAAAAATCACTGCAGCTATAAGAGGTGTCTGAATGCCACTGCATTGCTGTCATTGTAAAAGAAAAATTAAATACAGTGTGCTTAATAGACACTTTTTGATTCTCCTGGAAATAGTGCATTGTATTTTCAATGATCAAGAACTGTTACCTGTTCAGGTGCTGCGGCAGCGCAAAATATCACTGCCAGCGAGTGCGACAGCCACATTAAGAACTGGCTTAAGTATAGCAGTGACCGCAGTGGAGGAAGGAAGAGGAGAGCTGAAGAACCGCAGAGCCCTGTAATCGGTATGTTACAGACCTGAATAAGAAGAGGGAAATCCAAAGACATAGTGGCAGACATTTAAGTATATGCAATGGGTCATTCCAGGTTAAATCATCTAAGGTTCTTGCTGCACCATCTCATATTTTGTTAAAACATTGTCTTAATCAAGAATGGGTCCCAAAACCAAAAGCCTGTAAAATATTTCTGTTCAAATCCTGTCTTTATCACATTCATATAATTGTCAGTCCTTAGAATTACTTCAGTTTTGTAGCTTGGAATTCACATTATCTAGGAAGCAATGTTTGAGCATTTATGATAAGTATTATTCATGGGCACTACTATTTCGATATATGATGGCGTCAAAATAGCTATTTAGAATCATCAGTGTCTCTACACATGAACTCGAGCATTGAGAACATTGTTCGTGTACACAGTTTACTAAAAAGAAAGGTTTTGGACAACTCACTCCTTGGCTGGCATGATGGCGGCGAGCAGAAAAACTAAGTTTTTAAAAACCTTTCTTTTAGTAAACTCTGTGTACACAAACAATGCTCAAGTTCATGTGTAGAGACACAGATGACTTCGATCAAAGTTTCATGTTGTGTCGAGCCTTCTTGGTGTTTTAAAAATAGCTATTTTGATGCCATCATGTATCAAAATAGTAGTGCCCCTACGATTTCCATTAAAAAAGCCATTTGACCCGAAAACGACGACAAGCTAAAAGTGGCGCTTCGGACGTAGGCTATAATTATGCTTTTAAACTAAAGTTTGACTAGGGTACATTCACAAAAACACCCTAGGATGCATTCTGGCCAGTTACGCTTTAACAGCCCCACTGATGTTCGTGTTCCTAGCCTAGGCTACTCCACCAATTACCAAAAAATGCAACCTCGTTTAATCTTAATGCGCATTTGTTGCAGAGACACCGTGATTTTATATCATCCAAAGCCCAGCTACATTTCTTTGAAAGACAACGATCTTTAAACAAAGCAGGCTACCTACAGTACATAGATGGCAATATCAGTTGTGCTTTAGACTGACAGAAAATACTGAGGCAAAAAGTCCTACCCAAAATAGAAATCTCTCCGATTTTCTATTAGCCTATACATGGCGGTACTCGGGACTTTCAACAACAGTTGCTTATATTTCTGTATTATACCAAAAACATAAATATCTATGTATTTTAATTATTCCAAAGTAGCATAGGCTACAAAATATGTCGAGCTATGTGCTACATTTGAAGAGTTTCAAAACGCCACCATTTTAATGAATTTTCATAAATATTTTTTTTTACATTTTGTTTTCCAAATAATTTCAGTTGAACTGTAACTGGGTGTTGTTATTTTATATATCTTTACTCAATCAAAACAACACAATACACATTAAATAACCTGAATGTTTTAAAAAAAGGAAATAGCGTTTTGGAACCAAACTCTTCATTTCTTCACACAAAAGTAACCAAGTTTAGCTTAGTCTTCTAACCTTATTTTAAGACAATAATTAAAAATCTTACCTTATCACATGTCAAACAGTCACCAAGTGTCCAGTGCCCTAGCTATGGCTAATCCTAGGCCAAACTGACCTAATGTCGCGTGGTTCATGCAAACATCACGTGCATTCATTCTCAGGTAACATTTTGTCGCGTGGCTTTAGTAGGCCTGTGCATGCTGTGCATTTCACGATTGATTGCAATATGAAAATGCTATTTGCAAATGGAGATGCATTTTCAACTAAAAATATAGCCTAGCATGCCTCAATACAACGCAATTCAGATCGTTACAACGTTAAGCGCATTTTCATATAATAGATGGGGACAGTAAACATTTTTTAAAAAATAATTAAAAAAAAACATTCTTACCTCCTAGGCCTAGTTTCAGTGATAACCTCCTAAATGGGCAATCTGTCACTGATGGTTGTCTCCTTTTCTCCACAGCTACTCAGCGCCAGCGTCTGCGTCAATTGGAATTCAGTGATTCGGATTCCAGCGATTCTGACTCCGAGTAAGTAGCACATATGGCAAACCCCACATACTTTGCATTGTTTTGATAAATGGATCGATGAGCAAACTCTTTTGTTTTTCCAGAATAGTTCCATGATCTGGAGGAACCGGAGCAGCCCACCCCCCAATTCCTTGTTGGTGTTTTTTTTAAACATTTTTTATTAATTTATTTCTTTGTTATTTTTGTTATTGTCAATAAATATTATAAATAATATTAACATTTATAACATATTGCCTGCCTGTCTTGAATTAAGCAACAAGCCCCGAGAGGCCACTGGTTTTAGAACAGCTGTTAGGCATGATGCGCAATTGCGGAAGCAATCATTTCCATATAGGCTTGTAGGCTACTGGAGAACAAGTCATTGCTCATGATAATAAAAGTATAATGTTCATTCATTTTCACGGTATGGACTAGCAATGGAAAATAAAAACAAAATGTTGGCAATTGGTTATAAGCCAACGTTTTGCAATAAACGGATTTTTGTAGGCCTATTGTGACGCACGACGATTTTCTCCGTGCCAACGTCAAAACAACGTTACCCCACCGGACAAAATGAAGTTGGCACAACGTCAGTAAACAACGTCATGCCAACGGATGATATGCCGTTGTGCCAACGTTGTGCCAACGTATGCTTGCTATCTGGGATAGCTTTGAATATATGTTTGACATAAATATTTGAATCACATATATGTCCATATAAGTAAAATTATAAGTCCCTGTTATTTGACATATATGTTCATATATTGCCATATATCACATTTTTGTATGGGTGGCTAAACTGCTAGAATGAGCAACAAAAAACAAGTATTTTTAGCAGGTCACTGGCCAGAGTATTTGAATTGCGAGAGCTGCTGCAGAGATTTCTTACAGAAAAAAAGTCACCGTTAGCTGCACATTTTAGTGATGAGGACTGGGTGTCAAAACTCGCTTACCTGTGTGACATATTCGGGTTGCTTAATGACCTCAACCTGTCACTCCAGGGGAGAATGACGACTGTCTTTAAACTGGCAGATAAAGTCGCTGAATTTAAAGCCAAGCTTGATTTGTGGGGACGACGAGTGAACCGGGGTGTATTTGATATGTTCCAAACAGTAGTGGGGGTTTTGGGAGAGACTGAGCAGGGCCCTTTCTCTCGCAGCTGGTGCGCTTTCAAATGAGTTTGAGCGTTACTTCCCATCCTCCAAAGATCCACGGCAAACCAATGAGTGGGTCCGCAACCCATTTGTCAATATTGAATAGTCCTAACAGGGTACCCGCGGAGTCTTAAAAGTATTACATTTCATTTTCTTAAATTAAGGCCTTAAAAAGTATTGAATTTCACCAAGTCTGGAATTTTTTCACGGAGGTCTTAATTTTTCAAATGATCAGTAGATTTAGTCTAATATCCTCACATAGCGTAAATCACAAGGATTAAAGTTCTCCGTCGTACGACGGATTTCCGTCAATTTGATTTTAGAAATGTCATATTTGAGATCGATGCAGATCCGGCGAGAAAAAAAATAGGAGGGGGGGGGGGTCTATCACCTTTTCTTTCCCTTTTTTTAAGGCAACTACAAATATTAGGTCCGATGAATGAATGTGTGATGGTAAATGTTTAAAGACCTAATAGTGTTCTTGAGAACTTTCTGTGTCTCAGAGATCGCTCAAGAAGATACGTCAGCCATGAGTTTCGCTTGTTTATGTTGTACACGCTTGTCTCATTGGCCTGGGGCGGTTGCTTAAAAAAAAGAACACGTCTGGAGGACGGTCTAAAAGTTGGATTATAGTGACACAATCGAGACAGCTGATGAGGTTGCCCAATCCGTTTTTTTTTTTTTTTTTGGATAGGCCTATGCTATTGTGAGCTCTATGTGCGAATTCGGAGGCTGTGTTCTTTCCATGCATCAATGTAGACAATGTCTTACTATCGCGAACTCTTGTCAGGGGATGTCATTCATTTTGGGTGTCACCTATGACTAGAACAGATAGCCTGCTATGCCACCCGATGTACTATTATTGTTACAGTTTTTAATCAGCGACGCAATATAAACCGTAGCCTATGCCTCCCGTCTGTTATGACATGTACAACAATGTTTTTCACAATTTGCGACGGAAGGTTTTGACTGAGCGTGTTAACAGTTCGCGACATTATTATTTTATGTTGAGTAAGGGGGTCAGTCGTGTTTATGACGCACAGACAGCCTTGTAGCCTGCTTAGGCCTCACTTTTAACGACAGTAGGAGCGTATGTTGACAAAAAATAACCATGCAATTAAAATAGTCAACTTAAAACTTTGCTATTATTAATGTATAGCACAAAACCATTAACCAGTAGGCCTACCAGAACCTCGCATATTAGCGTCATGATTTGTGTACGTTTATCTATGGCTGATCGTTTTTGTGCTAAGTAGGCTACGCATGTTCTTTCATAGAGCAACACGACCTATCCCTCACCATATCGCAACTTCTTGTCAACCTTATACAATCTGTTGCTGAAGACAAAAGCGCCCTCTCCAGATTGTCGTTATCAGATGCGCAGACCTCCTGCATGAGCACACACAGTATTGCTGCTCATTGGAAAACTGAGTTGTCTGTAAAACTCAAAATTACCATGTTTTCATTAAATGCGGATGAGGCAACAAATGGAAATATGAACAATATCTAGACTGTTCTGATTCGTTACTTTGATGAGGAAATGTGAAGTCTTGCAAACTTGATTTTATAGATTTTACTTGGTGTTGAATTGCATATTAACAAGAAAAAAAATCTCCCCTTTAAATACTTTTGGCCTGAAGTAATTAAATAAGAGTGTAAGTTAAAGCTACAATATTGCTGCAGTAGAATAGAACAGCAATGGCTAATCAGCAATGGTCAGGGATGGTATTGAAATATTGTTTTGTTCATCAGGAAAACTCAATCGCAATCAAGAACACTCTCAATTCGCTTATTCACATGGCGGCCATTGGCGGCTAAAACGAGGCTACAGGGTACACAAACCATAGGATTGTTATGTTCTATGCATTCACCTGTAGGTGGCATTAATTATATAGTAACTTAAGAGTACCCTGTAGCCTCGTTTTGGTCTTTATTTGGTGCTTTACTTTGCTGTTTGCATCTTTTTGTACATTAAAAACCAATAAGTCGCGACCGCAAAAGGGGTGCTATCTCTATAGGTAGATATGAACAACGTATGACTTATGGCCTGAAAAAAGTTTTTTTTTTCACTTTAATCCCTGAAATCAACTAGGTTCTATTCCGTGTAAATTTCTCCATGAAGCAGGACATTCAGTCACGTTACTACCGCGACAAATCTTTGCGTTGCCACTGCACTGCTGTCATGTTCATGTTGGCATGTGCAAACACTTGTAAACAGTAATTATTTGCAGGGATGGATTACTGCACGGGCCTACTGGGCCCAGGCCCAAGGGGTCAGGGGGCCCTGAAGCTCAAGCCTTTGCATGGAATCATTGCCTCAATATCAACAAATCAGGATGTAGGCTATGAATCTGATTGAATTTAGTATTGGCCATCCCCAAAATGCACCAGAATACAGGAAATCACATCAAACAAATGAAAACATTTCTGGGGGAGGACCCCCAAAACCCCCTCCCACATATACGACAATTAGTGGGGGGCCCTTAAAGGAGAATTCCGGTGTGATTTTGACCTAAAGTGTTTTGAAACATGATACCGAGTGTGAACGTATGTCTCATAGCCCATCTCGGCTTGTCCCCTGCACACAAATCTGGCGCTAGTTAGCCGATGCTACCAACAAGGCGGTCAATGGTGGTGCCTCGGCATCGGCATAGCCATGCAAATAAATCACTGTTTTACACCATTTACGAGGCTCAATGTATCTCCACACTTCATTGGTAGACTTCAGAGGGCCCTGACATTTAAAACGAGACATTGAGAACTTTGAAAAAGCACTGGTAGTTTACTTACAAGACGATTTATACAGACAGTATCTTCACGAAGTTTAGCGTTTGCAGCCATCTTGAATTTAGTCACGATAAGTCGAGCGACGAGTAAGAATGAACAGGTATGATAAGGGATCAGATTCCAAAAATAATTCCGTGAAAATGCATGGATTCCAGTTGCTGCTACTGGAAGAAACTGTAATCCATGCATTTCCACAGAATTATTTTTGGAATCTGAAGATACTGTCTGTCATTTTTTTTATTTCTGATGAAAGTTATGTAACGCCTGAATAAGACAAAAATGAATTAAGATAAAAAAATAAGGCTAGCCTACACAAAAATCAGCATGGGAGAGATGAGTGTGCAGGGTAACCATGAATGACATATAGACAGTGAGCGAGTGGTATAAATATTGGTTGAACTTTCTAAACATTAAAGTGTAGATCTCGGAGATTTTCGCGGAAAATTCTTAATGCATCTATCAGGTCGATGGCCGCGTACGACTCACGGCCGCGATAAAAGCTCTATGGGCCAGCCCGCACCGCGCAGACTCATCGGCCGGCCCACCGGGAAAACTCCCGATCGTCCCGATTGCCACTCCGCCCCTGGCTGTAAGCGTTTTGCTTTTCCATTCACCCGCTTGCAGGCAGACCAATAGAGCTGCACAGTCCCACCCACAGCCGATGCCGGATGTAAAAATTCAATGCAATTTCTCCATTGACAATTGCGGTATAAGCCATAAAAACCTTGTTTTGAGATAAATGCCTTTTATTCGCGATCTCTTGGATAAGTACTTCATTACCCACAATCCTGAACAATCCCACAATCCCACAGTGATGCCTCTGATTGGTGGAAAGGCCGTTATGGTCATAGTTTGAAACTTTCTCAGCGAAAAATATTGACAAAGATGGCGGAGTCTTTTACTGCCTATGGCGAAAATCTTAATGTGATTAAAAACTTTCTTGACGAATATTGGTACTTGTATCAACAAGGATTGGGGTTTATACATCACACAAACTTAGTCAGGGCCAATACACTATCAAATAGACCACTGTAAATGTTAGTTTAAACACTCAAACTTTTCAGGTAGCCGACAGGCTAACCTTTAGCATTTCCGACATTGTATGTCATTACATAATGCAGCTAACATTAGCCTACATGCTGCAACACAGGTATTAAATATATTATGTTTTAGTGAGTGTCCAAAGGGATGAAAGCCACTTTAAATCGGGTCACATTATTGACTGTTGTGTGTCCGAGAGTCAGTTTGTGGGTTTTGTAAGGGCCAGCATGAGGGACAAGACCTACAAAGTTGTGGTGAGTTAAGCAGGGAGGTTGGTAACGTTAATGCTGCTAGCCGTGCTAGTTAACATTAGCTAGGCTACTGTAGCCTTCATACTGTATGATTCATATCAATCATTAACCTAGGAATACTTTGTGCATTTAATGAACATTTTGTGTAATAATTCACGGCAAATTAATAAACTGAATATGGTGGTCCAAGAGCAGACCATGCACCAGTCCATGCATCAGCCGGACTGAGCAGTGATGACAGCATAGGATGAGTCAGGTAACGTTACGAAGCTCTGCCGTTAACGTTAACTGCTTTCACACACACACGATATAAAATATGATAAATATAAAATTCAATATCAAAACACTATTATTTACACGATTACTCCTGAAATAACTGCTATTAACTGCACATTCACTATATAAAAATCACTGTTTGGAGGAAAGGGTTCGCGTGCTGTCGCCGGTTGGAAATGGTTTAAATGGCAAAATAAATCACGCCAATTTTGCCTATATTATTCAGTGAGGCGCGGTGGTTTATGGGATGAGTAGTTCCTTCGCTCGGAAATGAAAATATGTACACAGTCTTGTACCTTTGACTTTTTTCTTTCTTGATTTTCTCTTCGTTTTTTCACCCGAAATGATATGTTGTATGCTTATGAGTTATGCCGTAGCTGGTTAGCCTAAGACATGCTGTAAAACTCTTTAGATATGGATTTTTCCAAACGTCAATGGGACAAATGAATGGGAATCTTACATCCGGCACCTAACCGCATTTTGGCTGTGGGCGGGACTGTGCAGCTCTATTGAGGTTGATGAACGGGTCCGAGTAGGGCACTAATCGCTTACGGCATACAACCTGAACATGCCCAGTTTTCTGTGTGTTTTTGAAAGTTTAGATTTTTTGTATTTCTTAGTTTATTATATAGTTATATAGTTATTTTTAGTTTTGGAAGCAAACCCAACAGTTTATCTGAATTTGAGGAAGAAAAACTAAAGGGTCTGTGAAACGCTTTGCAGTGCTTTGTTCTATTTGCTCCATCCATCTTATCCAAATAAAAAATGTGTTCAATAATCCAATTTTCTATTTTTTTAACTGGTCAGCAAATAGATAATTGCTGCTATTTTCTAAATGTGTCATTAGTCACACAAGATAAAGAAAACAGAAACTGGATTGGAAACAAAAGTACAATTTAGTTAATATTGGATTTTTGCCTTTTTACTGTTTTTGTTGGGCTGAACCACAAGCGTGGGGGGGGGGGGGGCTGATACATATTGGCGCGCGGTGTTGGTGATCACATTTTATCAGCGGATGTAGAGATGGAGGGCTATCAAACACAATTCAGCTTGCATCAAGGTGCTAAGCGATTGATAATGTCAGCTCGAGGTCAGAACTTCAGATGCAGAGGGAGACATTGCTGCGTCCTGAGACTTATGAGTAGGCCTGTTCTAGCCTACTCATGTTCTGGGAGGCTTTGAAGACCTACATGAGCATTACCAATGGACTTGAGTCGTAGTAGCCTACAGGCCAATGTAGGCTATTTCCTGTTGAAAGTAAAATAAAGTAAAGTAAGTAAAGTCTCTAAAGTAATGAGTCAAAATCACAAACAACTTCAGGCGGCGCTCTCTTCCACCATCTAGCCTGGCCCAGCTAGATGGTGTTCTCCCCCCGGTGCTCGTGGTTCAGTCCAACCACAAGCGCAAAAAAGGAAAAAGAACTTGACGCTGCATTTCAATTTTTAACTTCTGAACACCGTAACTGTGCTCAATTGAAAATCAAAATAAGCAACAATAACCCATTTACTGTGCCGTCCTAAAGAATGGATAACGGATTTTTAAGCCTATTTATATATTTTTTCAGTGAATTCTGCAAATAGAACATAGCACTGCAGTGTTACACGGACCCTAAAGGGTGAAATGATTAGGAGTAGAGCAAATTACATGGTAGAGTTAGAAAAAACTTTTTGTTTAATCTAGAAAAAAGCAGACAAAAATCTGAAGAAACTAGATGTACCGCAGAGCGGTACAAAATATGACCGCTGCCCAGTCCAGCACATTATTTCCACAAAAATAAGTCACATTTGTCAAAATTGTGTTAATTTCCTACTTTGTTCCTTTTTTTGTGTTTGTAATTGAGTGTGTGCAGAATGTGTGGTTGTTTTTGTGTATATGTGTGCTTCTATGTGTGTTTATTGAGTGTGTGTGCCTGCATGTAAGTTAGTATTTTTGTGTGTTTGTGTATTAAATTAATTATTTAATTTTTTTGTATGTGTCAAATTCCATCTTTTTTCCATTTACAAGCTTGGATGTGGATTTTATGAATAAACTGAAAAAGTAAAAATGGTGTTTGCCAACTTTCCTCTGATATATACGTTTCACAGTTGTTGGGTTTTTTTTTTTCAATTAATGTCTATAATCTATTCAAACACTTAGCCTACAGCCTACAGGTGTGTCTTAGTCTATGATAGGCTATGCTAATGTCATTTCTCCTTTTTGAATTTAACAACTTAGGCTATGTTCTTGGGCAGCCGTGGCCCACTGGTTAGCACTCTGGACTTGTAACCGGAGGGTTGCCGGTTCGAGCCCTGACCAGTGGGCCGCGGCTGAAGTGCCCTTGAGCAAGGCACCTAACCCCTCACTGCTCCCCGAGCGCCGCCGTTGAAGCAGGCAGCTCACTGCGCCAGGATTAGTGTGTGCTTCACCTCACTGTGTGCTGTTTTTGTTTCACTATTTCACCGATTGGGTTAAATGCAGAGACCAAATTTCCCTCACGGGATCAAAAAGGTATTTATACTTTACTATATTTGTTCATAATAAATTATTTATTCATCTCAATTTCTGTCCACAATACATTATGTCTCAACAACATATCTGTATACATTCTTGGGTGTACAGCTATGACGACTGGCCACCTGGTAAACAAAACATTTACATTTACGATCAATAAAAACGAGCTTCTACAATGGATTTGGACTGGAGCTGGGACCAGCGGCTGAACTGAAGTAATCTCTACGCACGAGAAGATACACACACAGACGCGCACGGAATCCTGGGTAAGGAAAAAAAAAATACGTCAAGGCGTTAGCTGTTGCTAGGATACCGCAGCAAGTCCCCACTTAGTGGAAGTGGTCGTGACAACTGTAAGTTTGAAACCTGTTTTCGTAATATCTGAGTGATCATTTTACTATCATAAAGCCTAGTCTCTCGCAACCCATTGGTATCAGTAGTCAGTTATAATGTTCGATCAAATCATTTGATTCAAATGTCCATTTTAGCGGAACATATTTGTAATCTGTTAGTGTTGTGGTGCTGTGCACAGTGCACTCTTCAATGTGTCTAACATGCCAGCGGATAAATTAGCTACATTTACGTTAGTTAAGTTAAAAGATTAACATTATCGTATGTGTTTGATGGGTGCCTTATGACCTCGTGTAGCCTAACGTTACCTTGTCTTGAGCGAAACAGGCTCAAATAAGCTATGGGCTTGACAGTCAACGTCATCATGCTTGTGACACCTAACGTTAATGTTAGCGTTATTTCCAACATGCACGATCAGAGGACTTTAACGTTAGAGGACTAGAATTACTATTTTCGTTATTTGCCAGGCTAATGGGTAAAATTATAAAATCCAGCTACTAACGTTACCATTATGTCCTTAAATATGCAAGGAGTGCATCCCTCTCAAAAATGTCCTGTGCAGCGCTGCTTGATGGCAACTGCCGGCCCAAGTCCATGAGCCGGGCGAGACAGTGGACCGACGAGATCGAGAACCTGTACAGATTCCAGCAGGCAGGCTATCGAGATGAGAGGGAATACCGCCAAGTGAAGCAGGTGGAGCTGGTAAATATATGTTTTCTTGCTATTCTACTGCTATTCAAAAGTTGGAAAATGGATTATGTAGGATTACTGGAGATTACAGGTCCACATGACATTGCATTTTCGTCTGTCTGAAAATCTTGATGGGTGTGTTCAGGAAATTAAAAATACTTAAAGTGTGTAGTTTGGGCTTAAGGTGTTGGTCACCTGAGTAGGGTTGAGAGATTGCCTGCTGTTGTAGGCCATATGCTGTGCTGAGTAGGGTTGAGAGATTGCCTGCTGTTGTAGGCCATATGCTGTGCTGAGTAGCCTATATTTTGTCACTGACAGGTGGACCGATGGCCAGAGACTGGGTTTGTGAAAAAGCTCCAGAGGAGGGATAACACCTTCTACTATTACAACCGGAAACGTGAGTGCGAAGACAAAGAAGTGCGCAAAGTGAAGGTTTACGCATACTGAGCAGCACGTGGCCCTTAGCAGCACTTCTCTTCTCTTTTCTACAATGTTATCTTTTGTCTTTTTTATTTGTTTCCCTTCTTTTTGTGTTCTTCGCAATTCCAGCAGAGATGTAACAGCAGTTGCACGAAAAGCGTTTCAACTCTGGACATTTTTCTGTCTCTGAATAAATTTGCATTTCCTTTAACTTCAGTAACCTATCACATTATGTGCTTTGTCTGGCCAGAAAAGGCTGCCATGCTTGTAGCTGCACAACTGGCTTCCACCTGCCAAGACATGGGGGAATATTTGAATAATAGGCACTGTTGTATGTATTGGGAAATGTTCAAATGTTCATACATTTTGGCAATTATTACTGATATGTGTTATTAGATATGTGGGCAAACAGTATACAGCACAGCCACTTTACAAAGGTTAATCAAATGACTTCCAAGAAATTCAGCCAAATTCACTTTTTTCCCCTGAAGGCTGCATATGTGAATATGTTCTATGCATGGTGAATGTGCAGTAGTAAGCCTAGTTATAGTATTTAGTCACATACTGTCCTTTAAGCCAAATATTGTAGTGTCTTTTTTAAACCAAATGAAATTAAAGTCATTAGTTGTGTAAGGTTAAAAAAAAGACTTCAGGTGAATCATTTCAGCATGAATTTTTATTTAGAACAAGTGGCGTGTTCTGAATGAGGTCATAATTCTTAATCATACATGAAAATCGAAGAATAAATATTGGAGGTTTGTGTACATCAGTTGTTTGTCTCACTAATTGTTATGGAGCAGAGACATTTTTATTTATTTTTTAAGTACGGTGCAGGTGCCCCAGCCAGTTGCACCACGGCTGGGGCTGGGGCTGGGGGTAAGTCTCACTAATTGTTATGGAGCAGAGACATTTATCTGAGATTTAGCTATTTTTGGGCACCATGTCTGTTTAGTTAAAAAAAAAAAACAGTCTTGCAGGGGACATTCACTCCCCTGTAGCTATAAAAAACAAAAATCTCACAAACACGCTAACATTGCAGCGGTCATAAAAACACTGGAGCCAATGAAAGTCCAGGCTGGAAACAGGTACTGTTTTCCGGTCATCTGGCCGTTATAGCAGTGTTTGTACAACATCCCCAAAGGGGGCTGATAGATCTTCATCAAACAGCTTTGCACAGTGAATCCAACACAGTCTCTGAGTGAATCACATAGAAAGACAATGTGCTGAGCGTGTGATGAAGAAAATGCCATGAACATCTTATCTGGGAGCCAACAAAGCACAAAGACTGAATGACATGTTCCGATTACTGCCACTGCTTTAGGCACCTCCACGACTGCTCATTTAGTCCAGCCTTGCAGCCCTGAAGATCATACAACAAGTGCACCACTATACAACCTGGTACTTCTGCTGACAGCTATTACAGTCCAATCTGAGGTCCAACTCTAAAGGTTTACCTTGCTGCAAAGGTGCAACAATGGCTGGTCCGCAGTCTGATCGCGTGGCCCCAACGGATGGCCTGTGGCTGGTCCGCAGCCTGACCGAGTGGCCCCAACAGTTTGCCTGTCACTACTCTACCAGTACAGTCTAGTGACCCTAAAACTTTGTCTTGTGTCGAATATATTAGCCCAAAGTATTTTCAGTGACTTCTATAACTGCCAGATCTGATGCCCTCTGACAGGGTTCACCTGTATTAGTGAGGCTACACCTGCCCAGTGTGATGGCCCTAAGCAAATGATTAAATGATAGTACACGATTACAGTAGACCTATAAAGAGCCTATTGGAAGCCCTTTTGAAGGGTTTTTAAATTTGTACATGTTTTATGTCATAGATTACAACAAAAATATCTCCCTCCATATAGCAATCAACTTAAATAGCCATGCATTTTGTAATTGTCTTATTTTTGTAGCATGTATCACAGCTTTTTCATCATTTATCATATAATTGAATTTATGTCTAACATGCTTTACATGTTTAACATCATAGATTTACACAGCATACTATTTTATGATTTTGCATTTGAAGATGTTGGGCCTATATCAGGAATACATATGGATATCTCTCTAAAATGTGACAGTGGAAAATTGTAGAGCATTTTTACAGCTCTAGGCCTACTTCACTCCTCTCTGCATAATCCTTCTAACAGCCGCAAGCACATATGTCAACTGCTGCCACATTTTCTTGGGTCGACATTATTCTTAGCTTGTGGGTAGGCTACTTCCTTTTAAGCGATAGGCGCCATCCCTTTAATTTTCCTTGCCCACCCACACAAGGCTCTTCTTGAGAATTAATAGTTTTTTTCTGTCTTTATTTTATTTTATTATTTAAAAAAAAAAACTGGATATAAAGTAGCATCCCACTGGATCACACCTCAGCCCAGAAGATGGCGGTAGTGCAATAAGTATGCAAACTGCCAATAAACCTTATAGAAGAAGAAGAAGAATCTCGGTACAGACTTAGTATGGCCTGGTACCTACAAAGGCGAATTTGGTATAAATATCTATATATTTCCTGAAAGTACGTCTTATAAGGATTCCATTTTACCTCCTTTTTAAATATGCACAACTTGTTGTTTTCACAGCCTCACAATTTGAAGTTCAACAGTATGTGTCAATGACAGGCCTAATATGTGACTCGGTACAGAGTTAGTATGGCCTGTTACTACAAAGGTGAATTTGGTATATATATTCTGAAAGTACATGTTGTAAGGATTCCATTTCACCCCCCTTTTAACAACTTTATTGTTTTATCAGCCACACAATTCAACACTAGGAAATAAAGTAAAAGAAATATAGCATTCTAAGGTGTATTTTCGATTGAAATATCTTATTTCATTATTTTCTAACTTTACTTTCCCTTTGGTAACACAATAAAGTTTTAAAATAATAATTTTCGTCTTTATGAATTGAAAAAGTAATGAATATGTTCTGACTTTTATTTTGAAGGATTCGCAAATGTCGGCCATGTTGGAATTGTCTTTACTGTCGCTAGTTTCACGCTGCTAAGAATAGTGTTAGGTCCTAGCTAGTGCAGTGCAGATCCTCGTAGTAGGCCAACTATCTATAGCTAAGGCAACGTTAGCTATTTATCTATCAATAAGTAACTTTGCACAACATAAATCACTGACAATATTGACCTGTGGTAGTTCAGTTTATTGAGTAGGCTGTTGTTGTAAGGTGAGTGAAATCCTTGGTAACGTTAATTCCTTGAAATCATGCAGCGCTTACTGAACAACGTTAACGTTATTTTGATGTTAAGTGTAAGTTCAAGTTTAACATGAACGTTTCTTGTTTTACTCTATGCATCATTATGGTGTAATGATAATCTTAATGTGAGTCAATTGATCAATTTCCAAGTGATATACATGTATTTTTACGAAGTCTGTAAAGCGTATCTGCGCATTTGTTAAAACGATTATGCTATTTTAACATCAATTGGCAGAGTTGTGAGACACATTAACGTTAGCCTACTGTAGTTTGCCAACGTGAGCTAGCTAGCTGTGTGTTGCATTTAATTGTGTTGTCATTCATGTTCCTCTGTCAGCTGAGTTATACTAGTAAACAGCGCATTGTTGTTCCTCGGGTTATACTTTAGTTACTTAAGTGGCTAGATAACATTAATGCTAGTTTGGAAGTAAATGTATGTTTAACCACAACACCACTGCAAACAACTCATTAAGCTAGCTAACTATCTCTAACGTTAGCTAACAAGCTATCTTGTTCAGGTGTGTCATAACGTTACGTTAGATATCCTGTACGCTAACGATGCTGTTTTCATCTCCAGAAAAAAAGGTTGTTCTAAAGGGCAATGTAACGTTACCCTCGCACAAATATTTGAATGCTACAGAAAGAAACCTTGAGATGAAGATAACCCCTGGCTTGACAGGTAAGTTAACCTAATTTAACGCTCATACTGCTCTGTCGAGATGAGGGCCCGTGTGTATGTGGTGTTGGATTGTATTGTTTTTGCATGTGTATAATTTAAACAATACAGCGAACAATAATCTGCATGTAGAACATCCAGATAGTACCGGGTCCGTGTTGCAACATAAAATGTGTGTGCGTGGCTTTCCCCTATTAGCTTGTGTGACTTTATACATTATTTGATGGTGAAATTAATTTATGTCTTTAGATGAGTCACTTAGAGTTCTGATCAGGCCTTTGAAGTGGTTGATGTTTCATGATGTTTCATGTCTGGTGATTCTGGCTATTAGGCCTATATTTTTAGAACTTTTAGTGGTCTTTGCCTGGTGTTTTGTTCTGGCCGTGTCATATAGCTATTAGATGCAGCATGAGGTCTACTTGCCTGTTGTGGATTTTAACACTAGTCAGATTATCCATGTTTTTACAAATAGAGCCTCTCTGGCAAACTAATGAGGGTTGTATCATTCCCATTTGAACATGCCTCTTGGCAGAGAACTTGAAAGGGTGGAGTCCTTTCCTCTCACTGGCTCTCCCACTGAAATGTATTCTCCGGAGTGTTTCTCGTGACCACACATGCCAGTAGAGCGAGAGGAAGTGTGACGTCTGTCCTCTGTCTTGGGTAGAGGGGGAATCTGCTGAGGGTAGCAATAAAGAGCATATCAACAATGTATGATTGCGTCTTCAGCTGCGTACACGGTTTAGCTTATATAAATCAGACAAACTTGCTGAGTATACCTTTCCGCATTTCTTGAAAAAATACAGCAGAATGCCAAATACCTCATTGAGCAGCTCAAGAGTCATAGTTTTACTCTGCCTAGAAGTATGCAATATTAATCTGTATTGGGAAATGGAGGATTTTGAATTTATCTTGCATTCATGTTTGATTTTTATATTCAAGTTTGAAAACGAGTTATGTACTGACTAAGGTTGCTGACAGCTGACAGTCAAAACTCTCACATTTAGGCCAATTCAGCAGGTCGGGCATCACGCTTGGATGACTCATTTTCATTTGCATATTGTTTCAGAGTGCACTCCAGGAAATTTGATGCTTCCATTAGCGAAAATTACTCTTTATCTAATGATGTTAGATTAGTCAGTGAAGAAGCAAGTGTTCTAAGGATTAGCAGAGCATCAGACAAAATATGTTTGCCTTTAAAGCAACACCATGGATACTGAGCAGGTTAGATAACTTAGATAGATAGATAGAAACTTAATTAGGTTATTGACAATGAATGTCTTAAAGGTGACAGAATGATTGAACAAGGTATTTATCCTTGTTCTGTGATGACTACAACATTTTGGTTGGGTCTGTAATGCCGTAGAAGCTTCCTAAAAGCCTCTCTCAGAAAGCTATGTTAGGATGGGGATTTTGCACCTATTTGGCGTCCTTTCGGGCTTAACTGGCAACCCTATTACGAATATGCGCTATGGCCCATTCACAGATTCAGCCTTATACTCTAGGCCAGAGGTCCCCTGGGGGGCGCCAAATGATTTGAGGGGAGGCGCGGAAGGTTTCAAAAAAGAAGGAAAAACGTTTATTTCATGTTAGAACTATCAGTTTTTTTTCCAATGATTATGTAATGGTCAACATTATAAAATCGAAATAAATCATAAATCAAGAGATGTATACTAATAGTATAGTGGAAAGTATTATTGATCCCTATCCTGAGTGAGAATGTATTGTGCCAAACTTCATAACGTAATTTAGCAACAGTGCCGCCAGCCGAGCTAGCTGCACGTAAGAGGGTGGACATACGTGACTGTAATATGTGACGTTCCGATAGCAAACTTAAAATGGACAGATTTGTCACATTGTATCGCTGCACGGCCCGAGCCTGATATGGGCAACAAAGGCAAACGTCGAAAATATGATGAAAACTCATTGGGGGGGGGGGTACGCGGAGGTGTCACTGTTTTCAGAGGGGAGGCCCACATTGATGGAGTTTGGGAACCCATGCTCTAGGCTAATACATACACGGGAGACTGTCCTGGTCTTAGGCTAACGGTAGCCTACCGTTTGAGCAGAACGAAAATAGAACCGTTTCAACTAGGCCTATTTAACCCTCATAGGGTGTTACAGGCATTAGGACGAACGTAAAGAGGGCGCTTGAAGACGCAAGCCAGCAATATTTCTGATGATTTATTGGCGTGAAGTTTCGTGCACAATGACAAACAGAAGTGCAACATTCTCGAATACCAGTAAGCCGAGTGGACTGCCATTACATCAGTGACATGGCTGGCTGCAGGCTTCAACGTAGCTGTGTCTGTGTTTACGATTAGAAATGTCAAACAAATTTCGCCTAGAACTCGATTGCACAGTTTGCGTAGCCTACCGCTTTGTTCTTCTCCATAGTTTGATATACCAAAAATCCGAAGTACTTCCACATCTCCTCAAGTTATTAGGGCCTATCACTTGTCTCTCTACATGTCGCACAGGTTGATCACGTTGTCCTCCATTTTTTGGCAAAACACGAGCAGCACACAGCTGATTGAAACAGCTGTTCCCGGTGCGTAAAATTGGTGGGAATTTTCTTTTTAGCTTTCGCAATGCTTACTGCACTTCGGAATTCTTTTATATTCGTATATTCTTGTTTGTGATTTTTGTTACATCTATCTTTTTTATTTGTTTATTTCTTAAAATTAATAGTGTAAATATTTGGTTAAAATCGATTCCCCATTTTAGTTTTCGAAACTTGTGTTGTTTGGTCCAATCGATTGTGCAATCGATTTTCGAACGTAAAGTGACAGCCCTAATTGCAAGTAATATAAACAACACAGATGTTAAATGTGTTGCCCTTACCTTTGTAAATTGTAAATCACAATTATGAGTAGAAGTGCCACTCATTTTTGTTTATTTTTGTATTAAAATATAACAAAATAAGGAAATGCATCATAAAACAGGCATAACTGGAAAATAATCAACAATTGTACAAATGAAGCAAGTTTTATTTATTTGAATTTCATTAGAAATTGAACACACTCAATAACATCTGTCTGAACAACACACTGAAGCCATTGAACACGGCAATTTTATACCAGACTATACCACATATGAGGGGCAGAGTCTCACTGTGTGTGTATTGCATATGTATTTTTTGATAGGGGATGGCATGAAAAGGTAAAAAGAAGAATTGATGTCTTGTGCATGAGTGACATGCACAAGACATCGAGCATGTAGGTTCTGGTAGCATCCGAATCACATTGGCAGCCATGCAGGGGGGTTCATTTTTTACAATTTTTTTACAATTGGGGTTCATTACAATTTTTTGACATCCATATGTTGTCATTTGCAAGCTGCTGACAGTCTAGTCCTATGGCTGGTCCTGCGGCTTGCTGCTCATTGGCTGGTCCTTGGGCTGGCTGCTGGCGGGCTGGTCCTGAGGTTCGCTTGCGTTTCGGAGCTGGCTGACAGGCTGGTCCTATGGCTGGCTGCTCATGGTCTGGTCCTGAGGCCTGTTTGTGTTTTGAAGCTGACTGACGAGCTGGTCCTGTGGCTTGCTGCTTATTGGCCGGTCCTGGGGCTGGCTTCTGGCAGGCTGGTCCTGAGGTTCGCTTGCGTTTCGATGTAGGCTGACGGGCTAGTCCTAAGGCTAGCTGCTCATGGGTTGGTCCTGGGGCTGGCTGCTTGCGGGCTGATTCTGGGGCTGGCTGCTTGCGGGATGGTCCTGGGGCTGGCTGCTTGCGGGATGGTCCTGGCTGCTCATGGGATGGTCCTGGGGCTAGCTGCTCACGGGATGGTCCTGGGGCTGGCTGCTTGCGGGTTGGTCCTGGGGCTGGCTGCTTGCGGGCTGGTCCCGGCTGCTCACAGGCTGGTCCTGGCTGCTTGCGGGCTGGTCCTGGCTGATCACGGGATGGTCCTGGGGCTGGCTGCTCGCAGGCTTGTCCTGGCTGCTGAAGGGCTAGTCCTGAGGCTCTTTTTACGTTTCGGAGCTGGCTGATGCTTATCCTCCTCTTCAAACTCAGTGTCGGACTCTAATTTTTCAGAAATGTTATCCTCACTTTCTGAAACTATTTTCTCTGCATCACCATCAAAACCCTCTGACACACACACACACAGGACCTATGATTTCCACACTTTAACTAGTTCCGGGTCCAGTGGACCCGAACATCCTGTGTGTAATATAAATGTAAAGGGGGGGTATGCAGGGGGGGTTCATTGAAAATGTTTTCTGATTTATGTTCCTCACAGAAAATGAGCCAAGGCCAATGAATCTTAGTTTAAAAAAATAATTATTTGTATCATTTTTATTAAGCTAAAAACTGAAAACGGGTCCCACAGACCCGAACACCTTATAAGGGTTAATATGAGCATCAAAACAAACAGAGTCTTAGGACAGAAGTTGGAATGCAAACGTTCCAAATGCCATGGTCTTAATGTGACCATGGCAACAACTGATTCAACTGAAGCTTGGCCAGTGGAAGTGTTCTAACCACGCCTCCACATTTGACGAGTTCGGGTTCTAACCACGCCTCCACATTTGACGAGTTCGGGTTCTAACCACGCCTCCACATTTGACGAGTTTGGAGTGACACACAAACGAGAAGGGCACTAGCCTAAATAGAGTGGTGAAGTCCCGCCCCTTCTACTTCCGATCCATGGGACCTATCTTTCAAAAAATTATGAACGGGAGTTAATGGAGAGATAACAATTATTTTTTGGTCCAGTTTGAATTGTGCCACAAATTTCACATATGATGTGTGTGAATTTAAAAGATAATTTTTCACGTCAAGAAAGTACTGTTGTTCGATAGACTTCAAAAGTTATGTTGGTTTTGTGCGAATCCACTCAGTGGACTACATCTCTCGTCTCGAACGATGTACGTCACCAACGTAATGAAACGATAAGAGCTGTTATGCTAGTTAACGGTTGCATCTTGCTGCCTGCTATGTCACTTAACAGTATGTAATGTACAGTCTATGGACGAATACAACTTACCTGATGTGTTTAATCCTCTGACTCATGGTATTTTCTTCGGCAAGGAAAGACCAATTAAGACCTGTTGCTGGTATGCTTGTACAATCTAGTGTGGCTGTGAATGAGCTAACGTCACTAGCGCGACTGATGGGTTTGTAGTCGTTGGAATTACGATCGATCTTTCACAATGTTGTAATTCAATAGTTACGAAACAAACTGCAAATGTCTTTACATGAAAAATTGTCTTTAAAATTGACAAACATCATATGGGTAATTCAAGGCACAAGTCAACCGGGACCAGAAAATAATTTCTTTTTCGCCATAGACTGCCATTCAATTTTTTTTGAAAGATAGGTCCCATGGAGGCAAACGGAAGGGGCGGGACTTCACCACTCTATACACTTGACCATCATTGAACTCTCTCACCCAATAAAAGCTTACTATATATCGCTACTGTAAGACCGCCAATGCAATCACTTTAGACCAACCTTCTTAGTGTAGGCTAGGTGTTGAAATTAGATTGACCACTGTCCACTCCTCACTCACTAGGTGCTTGTGTGGAAGCTGTGTTCGCATTTCCATAGAGAGAGCAAATGTAGAATGCTGCTGGGAAATGCAACCAGTGCTAACACAATACAATTCCATACAGATGTACAAATACATCAAATACATCTGTACTTACCAAAGTTTCAGTTTGGCCTATCTTAATGTAGTGGGAATCCGATTAAAATTGAATAGCATCTCGTGCATTTCTTTCAGTAATGAAAAGTTTGCACACCGCTTGCACAGCCTGAAAGGGCACACCTCGGAACTTGGCGAACACTTCTGCAATCTGCTTGCCCTATGGGGAGGGTGGGTGTGTGCAAAGGTGGAAACAGAATGAGAGTGGTAGTGGAGATTTTACGTAATATGTATCCGTTCAGATTTCTGGCGAACATTTCTAAAAGAGGAATTTCTATGAAACAGAGATGTTCAGAATGTCTAGCTCTTCGTATGTTCTTGAATTTGGGTATACTACCGTTATTCAACAAAGACTAGGTAAAACAGTTTTTGATTCTTTGTCACCTTTAAATATAACTTTTTAAAATAGGTTGACCTCAATGAATTATTCTTAAATATCACAGATTTTTAAATTGTTGTTTGTAATTGATGTTAATGTAGTCATGAGCCTTGTGTTGTGTCCTATTTGTTCTGCTCAGAGCCTTGTGTTGTGTCCTATTTGTTCTGCTCAGAGAGCCCCCATTAGAGCGTATGCTGCTGCTGAGGGCCTGTGGGAGCTGCTAGCATGCAGTGCTGGCCTCCACTCAGTAGGGGGTGCCACAGCTGCTGAGAAACGAGCCGGACGGAAGAGCCTGTGGAGGGGGCCCCAGGGGCGGGGGAGGGGCCAGGCATGGACGACTTCACCACACGCACCTACGGCACCAGCGGCCTGGACAACAGGCCTCTGTTTGGAGAGACCTCCGCCAGGGTAGGAAGCTCACACACGCACACACACATGCACACACACACACACTCGATTTGAACCCAATAACTACTGACAGAGACTGACTTGACTTTTGAACTGTTAATTAGGATTCTCCCGTTAGCATTACTATAGGCCCATTCAGTGATGATGCAAATAAACATCACGTCTTGCTCAAAATGCGACCAATTAATGTAATTTTGTTGTTGGTTTGTGGTTAACTACCGTAGATAGCCCCTAGGTTGTTTTACTCCGGAGTTACACTTCAACAGAAAGTCCTTAGAAATGACCAAAGCATGCATGTACACAGTACACTCAAAAACATGGACAGAGGCCATTGTGATATGCACAGATGTCAATAGACCTCTACACCCTGAATCTAGAGGCCTAAAGTCCACTCATGCACTCAGCAGAGCATGACCTGGCAAAACAAGAGTCTGTCTCAATTGGTGTACTTACGTGAGTACACTTTCGTGTAGTACACTATGTGCACTGTGTGCTTACTGGCGGAGTGCGCAAATTTGAACAAAATAGTATTGTCTCTCATATCAACACTAACTCCGTGCACTTCACGGAAATGACGATCGCAAACATTTTAATATAAATGTATTGCCGTCCTCAATTCGACAGTGACATGGTCATACTGTGTCAAAACATGAACCGTTTATGTTATAACTTGCTTGTACCTCTGTAAAGTATGTTTTCCACTGCTGCTGCTTCAGCTTTCTCAACCGCGATTACCACGAGTTTGAAAACGCTCCCTCCCCTTCCACTATTTGGCCAAGATGGCGTCCGTTAAGGGCTAAAAGTGTCCAGCGTTGCACTCAGCTTTTTGACCGTTATGAGTGCACCATCCGGGAACTTGCAGCGCTCTTCGTGTCGTTGGAATTTTCAGTGTGAACACCCTCATGCACTCAAATTAGGTATTGTAAGTGCAGAAGTACGCGATTTGAGACGCAGTCAAAGCATTGCTTCTGAGCAGACAACAGCGTATTTTTGCAACAGGATGTGACTTGGCACTTTCAACAGGACGTGAGCAAATGCTTTGTCAAATTCCTGTCAAACCTCTTTGTTTCCTTCCAGGATAGAATCATCAATTTAGTCGTTGGCGTGCTTACGACCCTACTTGTGTTGGTAAGTCCAGACCTTGAATTTCCCCTTGGGGATCAATAAAGTATCTATCTATCTATCTAGATGCGTGTGTGTGCGACGCGTGTCTTTAGTCCTTCTGTGTGTGTGTGTGATGTGTGTCTTTAGTCCTTCTGTGTGTGTGTTTGTGTGTGTGCGACGCGTGTCTTTAGTCCTTCTGTGTGTGTTTGCGTGTGTGCGTGCGATGCGTGTCTTTAGTCCTTCTGTCTGTGTGTGTGTGTGTGCGACGCGTGTCTTTAGTCCTTCTGTGTGTGTTTTGTGGTCATTCACTGGTTGTCTGACTCCAGATCACGTGTGTGTTTTGTGGTCATTCACTGGTCGTCTCTGATTCCAGATCACGGTCATCAGCTCCTTCGTGGTTCCCCTGCCCCCCAAGCCCATCAACATCTTCTGTGCAGTGTGTGTGCTGCTGCTGTGCGGCTCCGTCCTGGTGCTGGTGAGTGAGAGACTATAGATACCGTATTTTCCGGACTATAAGTCACACTTTTTTTCATAGTTTGGCTGGCCCTGCGACTTATAGTCAGGTGCGACTTATATATGAAAAAATTATATAATTGAACATGTTTTTAAATGTTAATTCATATTAACTGACATGAACCCTACATAAAACATTACTGTCTAGCCGCGAGAGATCGCTCTCAAATGCACAAGTTCTGTGCACTTTCAGTCAGAGATTAGTGGTTGCACTATGCCTGAAACACACGTGCAGTGCATACCTAAATCCTCAAATTACGGCCAGGATTCTGTTTGGGCCTCAGATTCGGACAAATAAAGGCCAGTAATAATTTTGTTTCAATTTAACTCATAAAAGAGCTCTTCTTAATATTTTATATTGTTGCCAATGAAAAGTCATTGTCTTACCAACACGTTGCTCTCAAGCTATCAGTTGCATGCCGCCCCCTTCTGAGCTTGCCAGAGGCTGAAGCAGTAACCTACATTTAAACACAATTGTTGCTGCCAGGAATCAGCCTACGAATTTTATAAAAAAGTAAATCATGCATGATTAAAAAATAACTACGGTAAATTTAGGCTGAATAAGGTTTCCATTTCAACACAACACACGTTCCATGAATAAATGAAAGCGGATGCCTTATCTCGCAATAAGCGGATGGAAATCCCAACACCCTTACATGAAACTTAATAGTGAACCATCAAATACCCCGCAGATTTCAGTGGTCATCAGTCCCGATATTTAGCAATATAATCAAACAGTAAGCCATGCCCCAAATAAAGGTGCTGTGCTTTGCGCAGCCTAATAAAAAGACCCCAGCGATAATTTGAAGATTTACGATAGTCTGTCTCCTAAACATTCCTCACCCGTTATCTAGACATGCATGAAAACATTTGAAAACAAAACTCCATGCCATGTAGGCTAATATTTGATCGCTGTTTTGCTACTAATTATCTTTTTTACGTACTGAATACGCACACTAGAAAGTGAAAGTAGGCCTACTTTGCGCTCCGTGTCTGTATCTGTCTGTTCACGTCCGCAATCGATTATAACGTTCCTCAAATAGAGAACACATCCATGTTCTCTCGCGTTATAGGCTGTCATGCTTCCTTGTTTACAAAATTCCGGACGGTTCCTGATCGCTAAACGTTTGGTTTCCTTTCCTGTCGATCGCGATTGATGTAGAAGCACCTCCTAGGCTATAACAAAGATCCTTAATATATCAACCGTCTCTGGCTATAATTTGACTTCAGCGATGAGGGAGGAAGAGAGAGAGACACACGCAAAGTGGTCCATGCGCGCGTGTGTGTGTGTCTCTGCATCAGGTTCAATTGAAGTCAGAGTTGGTCTGTCCAGTCAATAGTCCCGCATTCAGGCCGCTCCATTATTAGATTAATGTTATCAGAGAGCACTGTAACATGTGTGGGAATTTCTCTCATTATGATAGAGTTGTGGGACTTTTATTATTATGCTCAATACTTAATAACTTATGCGTAATACCCGCAATCCTGCGCTGAAATTTAGGCCCTGGTTTTAAATGCGCATCTTTTTTTCTCACGCTCTCTCAGAGGTGGCCAGCCGAGCAATTGTTCTGCTACCAGTTTGTGCCAATATATCATCCAAAATGCTTGATTGCATTGCATTCTCCACATTTTTAGCTAAATTTTCATGTACCACATCAGCATTTTTGTTCAGTGAATCTTTTGTAAATTGCTTCACAATTAGCGCGGGCACTCGTCAGCAGCCTTCGGCTTACTATTCACTTCTTCGTCTTCATTAACATTCCCTGTAGAATTCTCAATATTTTTGGCCTCTATGTGTCCAGTTGCATCTGTCTGTTCTTGGTCTTGGATTTTGTGAAATACATTTCTAAGTATCACCTGCTTGCTGCAGCTTTGGTCTGCACGTCCTATTAAAACCGGTCTTTTTAAAACGCATCTTTTTCTCTCTCGTGGGCATTTAATCTGCTGCCGGCTTGTCACTCCACATCGCCCAAAATGCTTGATTGCATTGCATTCTCATTACATTTTTAGCTACATTTTCACGTACCACATCAACATTTTTGTTCAGTGAATCTTTTGTAAATTGCTTTACAATTACTGTCGGGCCTATAGGCCGATCGCCTGGCTTGCGCTTTGGTCACGTCCTTTTAAAACTGTATTTTTCTCTCTCCTAAGCATTTAATCTGCTGCCAGCTTGTGACTCCACATTGCCCAAAATGCTTGATTGCATTGCATTCTCCACATTTTTAGCTAAATTTTCATGTACCATATCAGCATTTTTGTTCAGTGAATCTTTTGTAAATTGCTTTACAATTAACTTCGGGCCTATAGATCTATGCCTGGCTTGCTTCGGTCACGTCTTTTTAAAACCATCTTTTTCTCTCTCTTGAGCATTTAATCTGCTGCCAGCTTGTGACTCCACATCGCCCAAAATGCTTGATTGCATTGTATTCTCCACATTTTAGCAAAATTTTGGTGTACCACATGGCATTTTCTTTCAGTGAATCTTTTGCTTTACAATTAGGCCTATCCAGCCCTCTTCTTGGCTGCCTTCACTCCTTCTTCGTCTTCATTAACATTCATCTTTTTGGCCTCAATAGTCCAGTTACATAGTCTCTGTTTTTGGATTTTGTTAAATACATTTCTAAATAAATGCGACTTATAGTCCCGTGCGACTTTATATATGTTTTTTTCCTGTTCATGACACATTTTTTGACTAATGCAACTTATACTCCGGAGCGACTTATAGTCCGGAAAATACGGTATATAGATATATACAGTATATATATACCCCTCAACGCACGTGCACACTCAAACACGCTAATATATAGATATATACAGTATATATCAGAGGAGGCTCCTTCATTGAGGAAAGGGAGGAACACCCTCCCTAAAATTTCAGAGAAAAATAAAAAATATATAAAGTGAATTACTAATCTGATAAATTACTGTTAATATTACTATTTGAACACTTTGAATGAACAAAATCGTTCCCCTAGGTCAAAATGCCAACAGCACCCCCCATCACAATTGAAAATTACTGTATGGAGGAGCTTCCTCCTCAAGCCCCTCATTGAGTATAAGTATATATACTCTTTTGATCCCGTGAGGGAAATTTGGTCTCTGCATTTATCCCAATCCGTGAATTAGTGAAACACACTCAGCACACAGTGAACACACAGTGAGGGGAAGCACACACTAATCCCGGCGCAGTGAGCTGCCTGCAACAGCGGCGCTCGGGGAGCAGTGAGGGGTTAGGTACCTTGCTCAAGGGCACTTCAGCCGTGCCTACTGGTCGGGGTTCGAACCGACAACCCTCCGGTTACAAGTCCGAAGCGCTAACCAGTAGACCACGGCTGCCCCGAAGTCCATTATAAACGCCTCGGACCCCAGCGGCTCGTGAATCACGTCGTTTTCAATGAAAGGGAGGTAGCTCCTCCGTACAGTAATTTTCAATTGCGATAGGGGGTGCTGTTTTTAGCGGCAACGGTGAACTAATGAGCAGCTAGCTGCTCTGCAAGCAAGAACGTTATCTGCAGTCATACAACTTGCTCCTGAAATAAACAGTACAATGGAATCAGAGGACAATGTCCATCTTTTATACATTCAAATACAGTGCAAAGGTTAGGATCAAAGCAGGAAGACCAGTTCCAAAAATGAAGGATGGTAAGGCTAGTGAAAGCTACTCAATGCTACGTAGTATGACAAATAGCCTACTCATGACTAACTGGTAACGTTAGCACTGGTCTGTCACAAACGTGGACAGTTCAGGGATTTGGCGATAAAACATTTTCGGATAGTTTTGCGTTGTTATAATCATCCAAGTTATGCCTCAACTAAACAATTGTTAAATAATGTTCTTGTTGTTAATATGTTCTTGTTTTCACCGTTCTAACTGTATCTTTGGATGGTTACATTGTTAATGAATGTTTCAGACCATGATGCATTCCTTTAATGACGTCTTCAATAACATTTGCAACCTGTCTTTAAATTATAGCAATTTGGCTTTAAAAACAATAGCATGTTACAAATAACCACATTTAAGGTCTATTTTTAATGGTAAATAGTTACATGGTTTTATAAAACAAGTGTCTATTTTTAGTATTATAGACTTTTTTGCATATGTATGACATTGAGCAAAACCTCCAGACTTTCCATAATTTTGCACATCTGGAAAACAGTATTTCATAACTAGACCTACATATCTTCCCTGACTTCCCAGACCTAAATTTACATTTATTTACATTTATTAATTTAGCACTATTATCCAAAGTGACTTGTATATTTAAATTATATTACAAAGTCTATTGTCCCTGGAGGAGTTTGGGGTTAAGTGCCATGCACATGCACACACTCAAACACGCTAATATATATACCCCTCAACGCACGTGCACACACTCAAACACGCATATATATATATATATATATATATATATATATATATATATATATATATACACAGTATATATATACCCCTCAACGCACATGCACACACTCAAACACGCTAATATATAGATATATATACCCCTCGACACACATGCACACACTCAAACACGCTAATATATATATATATATATATATATATATACACACACACACACACACACACCCCTCAACGCACATGCACACACTCAAACACGCTAATATAGTCATAGTAAATAATAATAGTAAAAACAGTGCTCATTCATGAAGGTCAGCATAGATCTCTTAACTTGCACACTGCCCCAGCAATCACACCGTACCAAAGGAATTCGGCTTGCTAGAGCTGATGAAATGGTCAAAAGAGGAGGGAGTCGCTACACTGGAGAATTAGGGCCTGATATGGTCACATGACCCACTTGACCTCGACTCTCTAGATCTCTTGACTCTCTCCTCCTGTTCTAGATCTTCTGGTACCGGCAGGGGGACCTGGAGCCAAAGTTCCGTAAGCTGATCTACTACATGCTGATCTCCATCGCCCTGCTGTGCGTCTGTGCCAATCTCTACTTCCACGACGTGGGCCGAGGCCAACCCGCGTCTGCCTTATGAACCCCGCCCCCACCTCCGTGGGGCCCCGCTGCACGCGGATTGGTCCGCTGTGCCCGACAGAATCCGCCCCTTACTCCCAACAAGGACTCTAGTGGGATCTAGAACTTGGGCCCAAAACAAAAAGGTTCTATGTGGTGTTAAAGAGGCCAGTTAGCCTTTTGGCGTTCTTTCTGAAAGACTTTTTTTATACCCATTTAAGAACCCTCTGCACATTAGCTAATTATGCAAATGAAGAATAGACTGTAGCACTGTGGCAGGCGTGTGCAGCTGCTTGTAGACCAAATGCCAAGTCAACTGACCGCCACAATAGTCCATTTAAAAGCCATGTCCATTATGTAAAATAATGCAATATAAATTCATGTTTTATATTCACATTTGAAAAAAATGAAGGTTTATGCAAATGTACATTCCAGACTGAGATTAGTTTGACTGCCTGTTTTTCGTATGTCTGTTTGTTTTTAATGAACTTAGACATTCCCGTAAAGCACTTGTTGGGTGGTGTTAAACCGCCGCACACAGAACACCACCGATTGTTCTACCACAACCACATCAGAAGTCTTACTAGGGGAGGCTTGGCGATGATTGTCTTTTCAGACATTGAAAATGTAATTTTCTTTTCTTTAATAAATGGAAAAGTGACACCTTCCTTTTATTAGACGTCTGGTTGTGTTGAACTGAAACACAAGTTAGTATCTCGGTTGAGAGTGGTGGATGGACATTCATACACAATCTCAACATGCTTCCTTGTTTAATATTTTAATAATTATTTTAAAATTGCCCAGAGGCAGATGGATTTGTTTTTGTTGAGGTATTCTTGGCACATCTGTGAACCAAAAAACCCTTCACTGGCTGGCCGGAAGGCAACCACGGAGGAGCTGTGGTCCATCAACTTTTGACAAGAAAAACCAAGCTACAGGTCAGGGACCTGCAGGCTGGTCTCATGTCCTCTTTTTAGACAAGATATCGCTTCAGTCCCCTTTCAGCTCACCACATCCTCACTTCCCATATTGAACAGGTGATAACAGCAAGTGTGTGAGAGATGCTGGAGCTAGCTGCTGTGTGAAAGATGCTGCTCTGTGTTTGTAAGATACATTGGTCTGAGATGCTTTTAAGATACATTGGTGTGAGAGATGCTGCTGTATGCTGTTAAGATACATTGGTGTGAGAGATGCTGTTAAGATACATTGGTGTGAGAGATGCTGTTGTATGCTAAGATACATTGGTGTGAGAGATGCTGTTGTATGCTAAGATACATTGGTGTGAGAGATGCTGTTGTATGCTAAGATACATTGGTGTGAGAGATGCTGTTAAGATACATTGGTGTGAGATATGTTTAGGGATGGGCATCGTTAAGAAATTATCAATATAGATGCCATTGTCGAGTCTGCTTATCGATGCGATTCCTTATTGATTCCCATATCGATTCCTGTATCATTTGCTGAACACTTACAGTATAGGATGGCTTTGAATGTCTAATTTAAAGTGGTTTTAGAGAATGAATACCAAGTGTGCAATATCAATACAGAAGTTGAATGTTTTAAAATTTCTAAAAAAGTAAACATTTCTAAAACAAAGCTTTGTATTGGAATCGTTAGTGGAATCGTTAAAGTGTGGATGTGTACGATGGATCGGAACGTTTGGAACCGGTTCCTAACCGATACCTGGAACCGATTCCCAAGATATGTTGTAATTACTTTTTAACTATACTGGAAGCATCTGCCTCACATTTGTCATAGAAGACTGAGTAAGGATGAATACGAAATATTAGACAATAATATCTATCTGGTTCAGATCAGAAATGACTTCTACTTTCAAGCTATAATTTAATATGTAGGGCTACACTAGACTACCTCCATCTTAACTCATTGAATGCCAAGCTGTTTTCGGAAGCTTTGTCCTACAGTGCCAGCAATACATACAATGGCTTGTTTAAAAGGTGAGACTTTAAGCTCTCAGTGGGTGCAAACCGTGTATTTCTACACGCCTCTGTTCCTGAGAAATCCCAAGCTAAACAGTGGCTAGTTTTCATCTAAATCGCTGTTTTTTTCTAGAAATGGAGAGATAACGTCTTTCATGAAATATGAAGTGTTGCCTGTTACTTACTTCTGTAAACATTCCGGGAAGTGATCAAGACCTGGCGAGACTGCCACCTAGTGATAGACCCACGAAAATGGCCTGGTTTTGACCTGACGTGCATGCGTCACTGATTCGACCCAAAGCGGCAACCGAGTTATGATAAAATGTCCAGATGTGTTTTCATGAGTTTTCGATCTTCATATATTTCATTTCCATTCATCACAGAGTTCCCAAAATCACATATAAGGTGTGTTACTGTCTAGTTTCGTAATTAAAAAAAAAAGCTAAAAACTTAATGTTACGTTTTTGCCACTCAACGCATGGGAAGCAAAAGACACTCACCTTAAGTATAATGGGTGTAATGTATGGTAAGATTAGAAATGTTATGCTATATTTCTATACCACTATGATCACTCATTACAATGACAAAACACCTTTGCAGGGCTTTAATAAATAAACATATATACACACATGCCAAAGCTTGCACGCATACACACATCCATGGGGAAATGAATGAGGCGTTGATCTCACACTCGCAACCTTTTAAACCAAATAGGCCTGACAAGTTATATATACAAAACATCCCTACATCTTTGTACATCAACAGTAAAAAAATTAGACCAGTTATTTGTTAGATTATATGCACAAACAAACACTTCTTGGCCTATCACTAGTCCTGCTGTTTATAATGCTCTGGGTCTGTGTGAGGAACAAATATATATGTGGCTACAATGTGTGTGAGAGGTATTCTATGCTTGAGGCTAGTCTGGGCTGTGAAGTGCAGATGTGTATGAGGAAACTCCGTATGTGTGTGTGTGTGTGTGTGTGTAAACCATTGATGAGGCTCAGAGTTGTGTTCAAAACGTTACATCAGTGCATTATGGAGGCCGGCGTTTTAGAGAGCATCTTCCTCTGTACTGCAATGTGTTTGGGTTGTGTGTGTCTGTCTGCATAAGAACATGTGATCAACGTGGGTATGTTTTGCAGGTTAGTGTTCATGTCCACATCCAATGGAGTGCCTTCGTATTTGAAACGTTTTGCAGCTCCCAAAAGAGGCCTGTAGAACTAAGCAATGGGTGAGATCCAGAAAGTTCTGTTCTGCTTCAGTCAGACCCTTCCTCCTGATTCTGTAGAATGGGATCTGTACAGCCAAACACACACACACACAAATATATGACAAAATAGTCGCCTTACCATTCACCCCAATAGAGTATGTTGATTGAGTGTTCATACCATAATTACCCCCAATAGAGTAGATGTTGAGTGAGTGCTCGTAGCATAATTACCTGTAAGTGTCCCTACGGGGAGGACTGAGTCGGTGCTGATGTCATCTGTGATGTCGCTGGTTTGGATGAAGCTATTGGGGGAAGGGACAATAAGCACCTCCCTCTCAGATATCCCAGAATCAACTGTAGGCGTGTCCACCGCTGAAGACTCCAGAGTCTGAAAAGAGTTAAGAGAGACAGTGGGCAACTTCACATCAGTAACCTTCCACACCCAACAACGTCTACAGGGCAACTTCACATCAGTAACCTTCCACACCCAACAATGTCTACAGGGCAACTTCACATCAGTAACCTTCCACACCCAACAATGTCTATAACCCTACAACGTTTACAACCCAACAACCAACGTTTACAACCCAACTGATTTTGACATTGCTCACTTGTAGTATACTCAAGGAAAAACATCTGTGTCACGTGCCAAATGGCCAAAACCTTAAACAAACTTGCCCTCAAATAGAATAGATTTCATCTCGTAAAGGAAGTCAAAAATGAGACTGGAGTTGAAACTAGGTGTGAAAGTGTGTTTTGGGTGAGCATGCGTCTCTCTGCACCTGTGTGTGTGTGTGTGTGTGTGTGTGTGTGTGTGTGTGTGTTTGCATGAGAATGGGTGTGGGTATGTGTATGAGCGTTGACATCGTTAGGCTTCTATATATGGGCAATTCCAACTGTCAAGGCAACTGTCACGTCCATAACGCCAACACAATGACATGGTATGGTATGATGTGAATGATGATTACTTCAAATTTGAGCATTCACTCTTCTTGGTTGTAGAACTTACATGAAAAACTTTTCACATAATCATTCGCATCATACAAATACCAAGGCATTTAGTTGGCGTTAATATGGATGTGACAGTTTTGCGTGGAATTGGCCATATGTATGTGTGCAAATGTAAGGATTCATTACTTGATCAACTGTACCACTGTACCTTGGCACTCAGTGTGTGTGAGAGTTCCTCATTCTTGCTCTCTGATTCTGCGGAACTCTGGAGTTTGTCTGTAGGTTCCGCGCCGCCTTCTGACCCCTCCTCCTTTAGCTCCGCCCCCTCCAGAGGTTCCGAGGTCTGAATGATGACGCCCGGGTGGCCCATCTGCACCGACACATCAGTCTACACACACACACACACACACACACACACATATATATAAAGACCTGCACACACGCATTTTTAAAATAGTCTAAATCATTCCATTCTAAAACGTCTCTGCAGGTCAGCATGAAACTGACCAACATACATAGACACACTAATACACAGAGACTGACTAACAACCATTTGACAATTCTTATTGCCGTGTTTCAGAAGATCCCAACTATGCAGGAAATACATCTATGAACATGATGAACTCAACACACATACAGATAAGCCAATACGGACTCACAGTCAGGCTGTGTAAGATGATCTGATCTGGCGATGTGGGTGACGTAGTTGCGGTCAGCGTGACCGTGGGATTGGCTGACAGCGTGAGCGGGAGATTCTGATTGGCCCCCGTCGTCTGGATGTAATATGTGCCTGGGGTGCCCGTGGGCTGAAGATGAAATGACTAAAGAGAGAAGAGGGAGGGAGAGAAACCGGGGGATAGAGAGAGGACAGGAAATTAGAAGAGAAAAAGAGAGAAAAAAGAGGCAACATCAAGTAGAAACATGGTGGTAAATGTGTGTGTGTGTGTGTGTGCGTGGCCTACAAATACTCACAGGTACCAGTTCAAATGTCTGCAATGCTCCTTGGTTCAGAGTGATGGTCTCAGCATCTGCAGTAGTGCTACCACCTTCATTAGCTGCAAAACACATGAACAGAGAGAGAGAGAGAAACAAATAACTTTGATTAAAATAATATTACCACAATCGCATAGACAGACATAGAAGTAGTAAACATGGTAACACTTGAAATTACAGACTATTTTCTGAAATCACATTGACACAGAAACAAGCTAGCGCATCACCACAAGGGACAGTTTTCCATAACGGTGGGTTTCCACACAGCAAAACACCTCGCAAATTTCGGCCAAACCGCTAACCTTTTGACTGCAGTGTCCAGCCAGCAGTGTTGGGAGTAACGAGTTACAAAAGTAATGTAATTACTGTAATATATTGCTTTTTGCTGTAACGGTAATGTAAGGCATTAAAAAAAACTATTGGGTAATATTTTACTCGGTACAAACTTCAGTAACGCACATTACAATGCATTTTAACCTGAAATTAAGTGGTGTTATGTTTTGATATTCGCAAACAATTGTGCAAATAGCAGAACGTTATCTCCGGTTACTGGTTGAAGATGACTGTGGCTGGCTGCAGCTGACTCGATGGACATAAGCCTACGCTGAAGAACAGTTAAGTGCACTTTGTGTGTGAAACCGAAAGATCTCTATACCTCGCGAAATAGCACAATTAATTTAATGACACATCTAGAACGGTGCCACGCTAATCTTTTTGATTCTTGATAAAGCATAAATGCTCTTCATGTCAGCTTCGTGCTGTGAACTTGCATTAAGGAGAATGAAGGGATAGAAATGTAAAAAAGATGGGGACTTGGACTTAGGTCGCAAAAACAGTGACTTCAGACTTGACTTGCGACTCCACTCAAAAGACTTCAGACTTGACTCGGACTCGAGCTTCGAGACTCCTGAACAAGCTGTATTTCATGCAATTATTGCTTTTTTAATCTAAATGTATTCATGTTAGGGCTGTCAATCAATTAACAAATTTTTTTTTAATTAATTACATACTCTGTGATTAATTAATCTAAATTAATTGCATATATAATATTTGCTGTGAAAGTATTTTAAATATTTAAATTCAAATGAATCATTGAATAATCAGCATTAGTGACATTAAAGTTCATATTTTAATAATGGCCATAATAATCTATGATATGACCTAATATGCTGAGGAAATAAATTCAAAAGTGCTTCGGGAAGAAGTTTTTTTTTCATATACAAGGTATTTCAGGCCACAGATATAACCTAGGGGACACAATGAAAATAAATTAACACTCCCCTCAATGTCAACACTATTTCTTTGCATTGATGTGTGACTTTAGAGTTGATGAACTCAAGTGATATGCATATTCCTTGCTGCAGACATTGCAGAGGACTTTATTTTAATCAACACCATCAGGCCGTTTTTTAAAAGTAAATGTTCCAATCAATGATCCAGGCAGCACATTTTCTTCTCTCTCCTTCTTTTTACAGTCTAATGGTCACTGACTACAACGGCTCGGGGTCAAAGGTCATACGGAATCGATTAATCTGCATTCTTTTTTTTAATCAGTTATTTTTTCCTCCCTAATTCATGTATTTCTATTTTATTTTACTGCTACATATACTTTGTGAAACGTATAACGAGCGGCATGGCCCCTTTGCCATAATGTGCAATGTAACGCATGCGCTATGTGCGCACACTCACAGATATAAATGTATTGACCAAGGCGACAAGAAGTGCCTTATATCATTACTTTCGGTTACAAAAACTGCACAGAGGAAATAAGCGAACAGCTACATGCAAGGTGTGTGGCACCAGGATAAATTATGCCTATTCAACAACGTCTGATTTCATCAGGCATCTCCAAACGCACCCAGATAGGTCAGTCACTTAGGCCTAGCATATATCGTCACAGGTGACAAGCTAACCATCGCAAAGTGTAGGGATAGGAAAAAATACATCAGAATGTATTTCAAAATAAAATACCTAATACCCTCATTTTTAATGTATCAAAATAAACTACAAAATACAGTAACCATATTATGTATCAAAATAAAATACTGTATTTTTGTATTTAGAATATACTCAAAATACTTTTTTCAAGGAAGTATGGAAGCACTGCAAAAAAAGCTTTTTAATATCCCATTTAGCCTATTAAAACTATATAGTAAAAAACAATACAATTTGGCCCGTCATATACCGTATGCAAGTTTATGTAGTGTGATCAGAAGAATAATTCAAGAATTTACATTTAGTCATCAAGCTGATGCTTATCCAAAACGACTGTCAGAGCTTTCAATTAACCACATTATAATCAATAGGCCAAAATCATAATTGTGTATCTGTGTCGAATTTCGTAATTCAAGTCATAAGGCTATGTATCTTGAAGTTCCAGTATGTGAGAAACTTGATATGCCTTAATAACCTCAAGTATGCAGCTAATAAGGAAATAGAATTGTTATTTAATTAAACAAGGTGAACTTGTCCCCACTGTAGAATGCAGAAATGGATGCTCCAAGGAATGAATTCAAACACACTCAACACCTTACCATCTATTGATGTCATTGTGGTTCGTTGAGATATCTGACATTTTTTCTGTTAAAGATTGGCATGGAGACAATAGGACATGGTTGCCTTTGTCGGTGTCCTTATGTGAACTTGCACAGGTAAACTTGCTATCTTTACTTGCGTACTGCTTCAACAATAGGCGTCACTGAAAAGCTGTGAGTGTCTGTGAACACAGCTGTTCTCACATTAGCTGATTGCGATAAAAATAAACCATTGTTGCCTAATTACCAATTATTGATTACACCTTTGTGTAGTATCTACTTTTTTTAGTGTTTTTCACATATAGTATTTTGCAGTATTTCTAAAATACAAAAATACACACCAATAAAGTATTTTGATACAAAATACAGAGCCATTTCCTTCAACCCAATAAAATACAAATGACAAAATACTATTTTGTATTTGAAATACAAATACATATTACATGTTTCAGAAATACTACCCATCCCCGGGAACAGGCAGATTACATCTTTATAGTTGGCCATATGATGACATACTTAGGTTAATACTGTATTTCACCAGTTAGGGCACCAACATGGCCAGCAGCAGCACTGTGTAGCCTATCTTGACATGTCTTTAAGTTTTGGGTTACAATATGATTTTAATGAGTAGGGCTAAGCCTAAAGTTACAGCATTTCTATCACAATTGACCAGACTTCGACCTTTTGTCTGCTTTTAACAAAATTCTGGCTATGAGTGTTCCTTGTATTGCATCATGAGCCATCACTGCACCTGTTGCATTCTACTGTTGTTATCCTTAAGCTTAGCTCAGTCATTATGTCATACCACATCGCCCTCCATTAGAAGTGCAATGAGCTGCATTGAGCATAATAAACTGCATTTAGAATTCCGAATCCATATTTATAGATATTTTGGTAAAAGTAACTTAAAAGTAATACAATACTAGTGTAATGCCTTACAATTTCAGAGACAGTAATATTATAATATAACAAATTACTTTGAAATGACCGTAATAAGTAATCCATAATACATTACAATTTTGAAGTAACTTGCCCAACAATGCCAGCCAGTGGTGGCAAGTAGGCTAATTAGGCTAATCAGCTAGTTCACACGTTTAAGTACTTAATGAAGATATCCAGGGGTCTTTATGCCTTGACTAAGTTGATGTTGCCTATAAACAATAATTCTTGTTCATTGAAACAACAAGGTCAATAAGACATAATATATTTCATACCTGTGTTGCAGCCAGGCTTGTGCAAATTTTCAGAATTGAATTGAAACTGGGTCTTAAATTCCAATTCAATTCATGAATTTCACTTGCATTTCAATTGAGGTAGCAAACAGTAAGCAGAATTGCAATTCGAATTGTGCACAACCCTGGTTGCAGCATGTAGCCTAGCTGTCTAGCTAGGTTTACAATGCAATCCAATGTACGAACATACTAGCAGTTTGCCTGTCAGCTAGCTAAAAAGTTTGAGTGTTTAAACTAACATATCAGGGATGCAAACAGCGCGCCTTTTGGCGGATGCCGCCTTTTTCACGGCTGTCTGGGGGACTTGTGTGAATCGTGCAGGTTGAAGTGTCTGATTATAATTTCATCAAAGTTAATTCTGTATTAAAATGACTAAATAAACACATAGCCTACCGTTACAGTCCATGAAACATAGGAAGTGTAAGACAACACTAAATCAAAAAGCTGCGCACGTAAAAATCCCATTGGCTGCGCACCATTATCTGACTGCTAAGTGGCTGCACTTCACTGCAAGGATTTAACGTTAGATCCATCAGTCCAGGATCCAGTAATTTTGTGTCGCGCCTGGTCTTTTTTGCAAGAAAAGTAAGGGCCCGGTTATACTCGCCGCACCGGACCGGTAGCGCGACAATGTGACGTCAAAATGACGTAGATCTCTCTGGCGCGCCAGGGTTTTGGCCGTGTAGCACACGGTAGCGCACCACTCATTTTTTTTCAGACGAGCGCGACCAGGCGGAAACAGGAAGATGGACTAGTTCGAGGGCAAGCCAGTTGCAGTGTTTTGTTACAGTCGTGAATTTTTAATAGTTTGCTGGATAAGTTAACAAAGTTACCAGTGAGAGTTGCAACACATGGAATTAAGAGAAAAGAATAGAAACGATTTATTTTCAAATAAAGGATATCTATTAAGGCCTGAACAAAATCTCTTTCCACTTCAGGAAATTACACAAACTCAGCCAGCTGCTAGCTAGCTAGCCAGCTAACTAAACTGTTTAAATTATTAAAATTTCCCTCGGGAGGATAAAGTACCTATCTATATATATCCATCTATCTATCTATTTATCTACCTGTGCACACACCTTGGAAACTACATGATAATGATGATGGTAGTTGTGAATAGTAGCAACCAAAGTCTGAAGTACCATCACAGAGGCTAGCTACTGGTGTTTCTTACTGCAGCTTCTTCTGCTGTGTAAGTAGTTAACGTTAGTCTTTTCACAACAGCGACACCTCTGTTCAGGAGAATATTGCAACTAGTGTCGTGACCACGACGCGCGAGTATAAATGGTTACGGCGCTTCTGTGACGTCACATTGTCGCGCTACAGGTCGGGTGCATCGAGTATAACCGGGCTTTAAGGTTAACCATATTTGATGTCTTCTAATCAGACATTACTGGTGCAAACCATAGAACCACGTTGCGAATGCAGCATAAAAACTACACCTCCCATCAACGTTAGCAGTTTCGCGTTGTGACTCGCTAGTAGTCGCTTCTATCAAATCCAAGAGCGCGCAGAAAAAGCGGAAAGTTAGACTAGCCAGCCAAGATGCAAAGATTGAAGAAATTAGTGCTTCTATCCACCGAATTCATCAGATATAGGAGGAACAGGATAAGATTCTGAGAATGCAGTGAGAGAAGGAAAGGTAACCTAACATGCCTTTTAGCCCAGTTGACGTATTGGCTGCAATATGCAAAATATAGCTGTAGCGAACAGGCACAAAAGTAGCCTCCCGTAATACTCCCTCCCATTTTATTCAAAGGTAGATCGCTACTGACAACTCCAGGCTTCCAACTCCAGGCTTCCACGCATGCTTGTTTGTTTACACCGAATACAAGCTGAAGTGCAAAACGAAAGTAGGCCTAACGTTTGCCTACTGCCCCCATCAATGCAGATATTTCAAATAAAAAATAAAAGGCTAAAAAAAATATACATCCTTGATAGCCTATATTGGGTTTTGTGGAAGAGAAAATGGACTGTTTTAGTAGTAGTATTAGGCAGTAGTATGCAGTCAGATAGGTCACCGTCGGCATATTTGGATTAGGTACAGATGGATTCACAAATAAATAAATTAGCCTACATTTGGCAGGATACTTGATATACAGGCTAAATGCAAATATGGCAATGTATTATATTATTTTACATTAACAAAATGTAGGAAAATAGAACAGACTGAAAATAAAGTAGACACTAATCTTTAAAATCCTGTTTCCTGTAGCCTAAATGTTGTCAGTCATTCTTAATATTTGCAATTGGTGCACTGGCATGATTAACTGTTAGCTGGAGTGTAATGTTAGATTATGTGTAAGTTAAGTACAGAAGTGACTGTGCGCCCAAATTTTTTTAACTTGGGCGCACAAGTGCTCCTGGAAAAAAATGTTAGTGTAGAGCCCTGCCTACCACATAAGGGGCGAGAAACTGATGTGTGGGCTTATCCTTACAGACAGACCGCACTACCGTTGATACATTTTAACTGTACATTTTACATGCATTACATACATGGGGCGCATTGAGAAAGGGGGCAGAGTGAAGTGAACTATTTTGCACTCTGTTATGATACCGTCAGGTCTAGGGTAACACTATGGCTAATATATGCAACTTTTCATTTGCAGAATGAGAGAATTTGATGAGAGTGAGGCACTAACAGTTAAGAAAGTGGATGAGGGTTGTAAAACAAAGTGGAACTGGTCTTGGTTACAGCAGGGATGGATT
>NW_027468689.1:185000-195000 GCF_046254945.1 Alosa pseudoharengus
CACACACACACACACACACACGTCACACACACACAGACACACACACACGTCACACACACACACACACACACGTCACACGCACACACACACACACACACGTCACGCACACACACACACGTCACACACACGTCACACACACACACACACACACACACACACACACACACACACACGTCACACACACACACACACACACACACACACACACACACACGTCACACACACGTCACACACACACACACGTCACACACACACGTCACGCACGCACACACACACACGTCACACACACACACACACACACACACACACATCACACACACGTCACACACACACACGTCACACACACACGTCACACACACACACACACGTCACACGCACACACACACGTCACACACACACACACACACACACGTCACACGCACACACACATCACACACACACACACACACACACACACGTCACACACGTCGCACACACACACGCACACACACACGCGCACACACACACACGTCACACACACACACACGTCACATACGTCACACACGTCACACACACACACACACACACACGCACACACACACACACGTCACACACACACACACGTCACATACGTCACATACGTCACACACGTCTCACACACACACACGCACACACACACACACACACACACACACACACACGTCACACACACACACACACACACGTCACACACACACACACGTCACATACGTCACACACACACACACACACGCACACACGCACACACACGTCACACACACACACACGTCACATACGTCACACACGTCACACACACACACACGCACGCACACACACACACACACACACACACGTCACACACACATTCAATGAATCTCTTAATACACTGAACATGAACCTAACAACATATATGCCAAAACATGAACCAGAATGGTTTCCTGAGGGCGGGCGGTTTTCAGTAAGTGTAAGGTCATGATTGGCTTACCAGGAAAAGGCAGTTCTTTGTGATTGGCTACTTGTCTCTTGATGGTCCACCATTTGCTGCGGAGCCACTGGGGTGAGCGGGCACTTCTCCAGCCGCCCGCCAGCTTCTCCCAGTTAATCTCATTCTCATCTTCAGCTCCCAGCTCTGCCATCCTGCCAAACACACACACACACCAGGTTACATTTCCCACTCTGAACGACAGAAACCCACAGTTAAATCTCATCAGAAATTCCTGTGTAGTCATTTTTTGTATTCAAGCACACACATACACCAACATATTTTATTTGCATCGGCATCTCCAGCTTGCACACACACACACACACACACACACACACACACACACACACACTTATCCTCTGTTTCTAAATGTGCAATGCTGCTAACACACATGACAGGTAGCGTGTAGCGGTAGAGGTCATGCTCACCTGCGCACCAGGTAGAGGTCGTGCTCACCTGCGCACCAGGTAGAGGTCGTGCTTACCTGCGCACCAGGTAGAGGTCGTGCTCCTTGGTCCACTCCGTGCCGCCGCTCTGCTTCCAGTTGAGGTAGTTGAGCCACTTGGAGCGACACTGCTTCTCCGAGCGCGTGCCCACCAGCTCGGCCACCGATGCCCACGACACGCCCTGAGTCACCACTTCGCCCACCTCCGTGCCCGTTAACTCGTGCACCACCTCCGCCAGCCGACGCTCCTCCTCCTCTGTCCACTTACCTGAAGTGCAGGATGGAGGGATGTAAGATGCAGGAGTGGAGGATGGAGGGATGTAAGATGGTTGAGGATGGAGGGATGTAAGATGGTGCAGGATGGAGGGATGTAAGATGCAGGGGTGGAGGATGGAGGGATGTAAGATGGTGGAGTGGAGGATGGAGGGATGTAAGATGGTGGAGGATGGAGGGATGTAAGATGGTGGAGTGGAGGATGGAAGGATGTAAGATGCAGGAGTTGTGGGTGGTTGGTATATAGTTGGTGGAACAGAAGGTCAAACTTAATAACTATATTTTAGTGTTGTGTTTCATGAATTGTCTTTGTATTTTTACGCTTTATTGAAATTGTCTGAATTTGCAGTCATTTGTTGTGTTTTCAAGTGACTGTTTATCATAAAAGGAGCCTTTTAATCAAAATGTATTATGATTATTATAAGGATAACATGCAGTGTAAATGTGTTGTTAAATGTATTATGATTATTAGAATGATAATTTAAGCAATAACCATGATGGTGTAGTGGTTAGTGAGGGTGTTTTTGCACGGTAGCCTAGGCTGCTCAAATGTGGTTTGCTTCCTGTTTGGTTTGTAAGGTATTGTTTCAGATAATATCTGTTTATATGGTCAGTTTCTTACTTTATCATTAACCACACAGTTTCACTAAACTCTCAGAATGGTGAAAAAGCAAACACATTGCAACATCGAGAGTTTTTTATGAGAAGAAAGTGATTTAGAGAACACTAGTGGCAGCTTCACTTTATTGTCACTTGATGTGGTCTCCCATCCAGTTATTGACCAAGGACATCACAGCTTAGCTTTTGAATAAGACTATGATTATAGGATAGATAACACAGCGAACCACGGACTTGAACAGATTGCATCTCCGATACGAAGCATTTGAATACGATTATGATAATGGGATCAATAGAGTATATATTATACTAATATAGTTACTTATAGGCTACTGTAGGTAACACAGCACTAGGTAACAGACTGCATCTCCGATACGAAGCTTTGTTTCACCCTAAACAGCTCTGAGGTGTTTCAAAGCGTCGAAACAATCCGGCACAATTGCTTCGAACGTTTCAGTGTTTCACTAAGCCTCTCTTTGCCAATTCCTAGTTATTACTGTGTGGACATGTTTGAGAATGTCTGGTCTGTATATATTATATCTATATATATCTATTATATCTGTGTGTATATATATATATATATATTAGGGGTGTAAAGATTAACCGATACGTATCGGTATCCGTTTTTAATGTGTAAGATACGGCTACATCGATACGTGAAGCCCCGTATCGGAATAAAACTGAAATGAACCGGTCGTTATATCGATTTACTTGTTACGAATCGGTTCACAACCTTTTCTGCTCGCTCAGACTCTCATTTACATTCCAAGCAGCGCGTTCGCCCCACGTCTAGTTTTGAAACTATACGTGGCACGGAATTGTGGGTAATGCAGTTCGTTTTTGGCTACATTCATTGCCCAAAGTTGTCAAATGACCTCATTACCCATACAGTGGGTCCCCGTTAAGTTTGGACGGGTTCCTTCATGAATCACGCACCCCATTTTCTCAGCAGAAATGGCACAAACTGCAGTTGACACAAACAACCACAAGGTGTCACTTGGGTGCCACTACTATTTTTGATGCGACTGACTTACTGCTTCCATGACGCAGCGGGGGCACGGGAACTTAAATTGATCACGGTAGTTTAAGCTTACACTTGACAAAACATTCTAATATGAAAATGTAGAAGCAATTGTTGTAAAATGGTGCAGCTCCTTTAAGAAAGCACCGTGTGCAGGGATGGAGAGAGAGAAAGCGAGAGGGGATAGGCCTATGTGTGTTAGAACTTGGCGTGTGGAAAAAGTATGTGCTGTTGAGACTGGAGCGAGTCATATTCAAAATAATGCAAAAAAAAAGCAATTATCCTCATTCATTGCAACCAAAGCATGCCTGCTTGCCGACGTTCAAACGAAAAATATATCAAAGCACCTTTTGCGTTTGAATGTAGCACGAAAAAATTTTTAAACAGCTGGACAAATGATTTAGCTAATTGATTATATAACCTGTACACCAGCAATTGTTGAACATTTATGTGTACAAGTACATTGACAGTAGCCCAGCCTAACAGCATGTTGTAGGCCTACTGTAGAAATTTCACTTAAATTGCAACCGCAACATGCCTGCTTGCCAACGTTCAAACGACAACGAAAAAGATAATAAAACAACAAGAGGGTTGAGTCTGAATGACACTGAGTTTTTAGACACTGAGTTTTTGTAGTTAAGAAATATTTTCGTATAAAAAAAATGGTCATTCTTCAATCTCCTTCACTGACGCCTATGGAAAAGGCTTAACGTCCCAAAACAACGATCAATGATCATCAAATTTCTCTCTCACATTGCTCCTCATAACCATCTATAAAAAAGTGTTTTTTCTTTTCTTTTTGAGCACATCCGAATCCCAGGACATAACGCACTGGACCTTATAATAGGCTCGAGATATAATTCCAAAGGGGGCAGATAGGGGCCACTGCACTTAAAACTTAAAAGATGAAGCTTTCCGAACTTTGAAATTGCGATCAGTGACTGGCATCAGGTGAACGAAGCTTTTCGAAGTTGAACAGGCTATTAAAAACTATTTGCGCACCTCCATGTCACAGGAGAGACTGGGCTCTCCCTTCTATGAAAAAGACGTTAGGCTACCTGCAAACTGGCCTATGATTTCATTGCTGAGTTTGCGGCAAAGCAAGAAAATGTTTTTTTTCCTGAGTCAGGATATAGCGAGTCAGTGTCATTTATTTGTCCAATGTTAGCCTATAGATACAGACCAGTACATCTTATCAATAGTTTGAATGTCGTGTGTGTTTCTGCTCATTGACAAATACCGTTCAGCACAATGATTCATGCCCAATTCATTTCCCCTGTTAAAGTGTTCGCCTTTGTTACACTATTTGGTTTCGTGATGTAGCCTATGATAAACACCATATGGCCAAATATGTGACTCAGCTAATGTTATAGGCTATACAATTGAATTTCCCCTCTTAAAGGCAAGCTGGTGTAGCTTATTAGACTAGGCTACTATTAAAATACACCAACGGGAGCCTTGGCTATAAGTAAGCTATCGCATGATTTCATGCACGTAAGTGAAAAGGGCCTTGCATCTGTCAAGTTCGCACAGGGCCTCGCATCCCCTTGCGACGGCCCTGCAGCTCCTCCTAAGACAGCAAGGAAAAAGTTAAAATACGCGATAAACCCGGGAAAAGTTGACAGGTTTGTTTCGGTCCCGGTGATTATTTGTGAAATTGTGCAAACGACAGCCTTTTCAAGGCATTTCAAGGAAGGAGTCGTAGCATGCAAGCTCCCAAATTGACCCAGTAGCCTATGCATCAATAAATTGTTGGGACTGGGGAGGGTCATGCGTTTTTTCTCAATCACTTTGGAGGGTCATAGAACAAATTCTTGCTGGCGAGGGAGGGTCACGTCTTTTTTGACTAACGCTCCCAAAACTCCTCCGGTAGCCCCTTAATTAAATAAATAACGAACAGTCCCTAATTGATTAATAGTCTAGGCCTACACCAGCAATTGTTGAACATTGACCTGTACAGGACATTGACAGTAGCCCAGCCTAACAAGCAAATGTTGCAAAATACATCAAAAGACGCAATAAATCAGAAATAAATAATGTAATCTGCATCGCTTTATTTAACAAACTGCAAGCAACAAGAGCATTGAGTTCGCTGTAAGGCCAAACCCAAGAGCAAAGCCTATCTGTTAAGGCAGTCGATAGGCTATATAACGAGCTGTGTGCCTGGAAAGACGATAGATGACTGCTCTGGTCATCCCATACCCTCCCCCCACTTCCTGTAGCCTACCATTATGAAGGCCTGTAGCCTAAAACGACTCGTTGCCGTTTTGTGACATTAAGTTTTTTCACGTTAAGCCCCCCTCCCCCATCCCCTTCTTTCACAAGCAGTGGGGGAGCGCGGGGCACAAAGTAACACTTTTTGGTAGACAAAGGAGGGTTCTCCGTGCTTCTGTCGTTTGGCCACAATCCGTTGCAACCAGGCCAGGACAGATATTTTAGAGAGAAGGAGAGACGCCGGTGCAGCTCAGATGTCTTCTTAATTTTCTTTATTCTTTAGTAAAAGGTGCAGAACATTATTAAACTTTGACTAACATTTCGATGTGTCGATGTTTTTGACTAACGAACATCGAAACGTTAGTCAAAGTTAACTAGATGTACCGCAGAGCGGTACAAAATATGACCGCCGCCCAGTCCAGCACATTTTTTCCACAAAAAGAAATCACGCTGAAAGGCCTATATGATTCTAACTGTCTCACTAAATTGCATTATCCACACTCAATTCTCACTGGTATCTGCTAGACAACAAGTCCCAAAACATGATTAGTTCATAGATTTCACATGTAAAATTCATTTTATACAACCCCACCTCCATCTTGCCTGTTCATAATTCTGAGAAATTCTTGATTGTTTGTGTTCTGTTTATGTTATGTGTGTGGGTGTGTGTGTGTGTGTGTGTGCGTGCTTGTGTGTGTGCCTGCGTATGTGCCTGTGCATGGAAGCGTACATATGTCTACTGTGTGAGTATATGTCATACGTATGATTACTGTGAATGTGTGTGTGTGCGTGTGTATCTGTTTGTGCACATGTGTGCACATGAAATGGGTTAACATGACCCCTGGAGGCAAATATACGGAAAAAAAATGGTCATCCTAGGCCCTACAGTTCTCAAGATATTCACAGAGAACTGTGTCTGGCCTACCCTCCTTTCGGGGGGTCCAGTCCAGCGGGGGGGCTACAGATCAAAACGAAAAATGACGGTTCCATGCTATCCATGTGGGGGTACATGCCCACCAAGTTTTGTGTACCCCGGTCTTTCAGTGTCCCGGGAATCCTTGTTGGTGTACGTCACTAAATGTACACATAAATTATTTTATTGTAAGGCCCCCCCATGAACGAAAGTACACAAAACTTGGCATGCATTCGGAGGGTGTCATAATGATCCTACACTTTCAATTTCGTGCAGTTTTGACCATGTCAGCCAGAGATATTGTGATGAAAACACCTAAAGTTTTGGTTTTTAATTTTTAACTAGGTGGCGCTATACATGAAATAAGTGGTAATGGGATGGGTTGACATGGCCCCTTGAGATCAACATACAAAAAAAAGGTGGACCTCCTAGGCCCTACGGTTCTCGAGATATTCACAGAAAACTGTCTCCGGCCACCTACAGGCCAGTTGGTGTATAGTAACATAAATTAATTTATTGTGTGGCCCCCCATGAACGGAATTCCACGAAACTTGGCGTGCATTCAGAGGGTGTCATAATGATCCTACACTTCCAATTTCGTGCAGTTTTGACTATGTTAGGTCACAGATACCTGCGATTACAACACCTCATTTTTACTTTTTTAGGTTTAACTAGGTGGCGCTATACATGAAATGAGTGGTTATGGAATGGGTTGACATGGCCACTTGAGATCAACTTACCAAAAAAAAAAGGTCCTCCTAAACCTTACCGTTCTCGAGATATTCACAGAAAACTGTGTCTGCCCTACCCTCCTTTCGGGGGGTGCAGTCCAGCGGGGGGGCTACAGATCAAAACGAAAAACGATGGTTCCATGCTATCCATATGGGGTTACATGCCCACCAAGTTTCGTCTACCCCGGTCTTTCAGTGTCCCGGGACTCATTGACAGAAATTTGGGCATGCGAAAAAGAAAGAGAAAAAAAAAAAAAAAAAAAAAAAAAAAAAAAAAATCTGACTAAACCTATATGACCGCCGCTTCGCTGCGCGGCGGTCATAATAATGTTCTGCACCTTTTACTAAAGAATAAAGAAAATTAAGAAGACATCTGAGCTGCACCGGCGTCTCTCCTTCTCTAACACTTTTTGGCTTTGGCTAAATATTTCTAAAATCATTTGAGTTTCACTAGTCACATGTTTTAACAAGCAACACTTGTTATTGAACTAATAACAGACGTGTGTCGAAAATTTACTTTATTTTCCATACGGAGAAATAACATATGCAGTCTAACCAAGGTCAATCTTGCCAAAAAAGCCCTCAAACCTGAAAACACATGAGGCAAAAGTGCAAAACATCACAAAACTAACTAAACTTACACGCGCATATTTTTGTATTGCAATCATTGTAGCCTACAGTTGTAACAGCGCGTAACAGTCGTTTTACTCCCCGGATGCGCTCATTATAAAGAATGTTTAACGTGTCCCAAAAACAGCTATCAATTAATCACCAAACGTCTTATAAACAAGTATTGCCAGGAGCAACACCTTGCAAAAAATTATAACAATAGGCCTAGGCCTTTATATGGCTCTGCTCCTGCCTAGATTCGAACTCAGAACTGCCTGAAAGTTGCAGACCTGTTCTGGAAATACGTGCATTAACCCACTCGACCGTCAGACAACGCTATCTGCTTCGAGTAGGCCTATTGGGTAGGACTGTAGCCTACACTGGTTGCTGTGGCACAGTCTTGAGTGACCGAATTAGTTTTTCTTTGTCATATGAATGCTGTCATTTTGTTAACATTACTGTTAAGGAGATGCTGTAGGCAAAGTCTATATTTCAACCTCGTTAGTGTAGTAAAAAAAAATCAGAACTATTCACAAGGTTTCTGGGCAGCATATTTATGTTCTGTTAGCAAGCGAACTTCTCATGACTACCGACAAAGTAGCCTACTGCCAGCTGACAAAGCTCTCATTTTAAAACATTAGGCCTACTGAGAGACAGACACTGTACAATCAAGAAATCTTGCCACTGAATCCAAAACTATGTTTAACATTATGTACAAGGCTTAGGCTACAGTGGACTAGCATGTTGCAGGGGCTGCTAAAAACACAGAGAAACACACTGAAAACTCAGCCAATCACAGCCCTTGCTGTCGAATGCGCCGTCTGGTTCGACCGTGGAACTCCACAGCGGACTATGCTGCCCCCAAGCGGCTGCAGTTGTACTTACATTTCACCCAGCTGCGTGAATCACCATGATCGTGAATGAAGTGTCAATTTTTAACTGGGACCCACTGTACATCTACTGCAACTTAAGCACGTGACAACTCGCACTCGGTCGTTTGTTTTACAGTTTTTCAAAATCCAGCGCGAAATTAAACACTAAACAGCAACGATAGTCTGTAGAGTATAGCCTTACGTTTGATGAAGGGATTTCCTTAATGTTAAATAATAATTTGGCCCTTGCTAAAACGATGCACAAATTATTAGCCAATTATTTTGTTCATATTCACTCAGACTTGTGGCATTATAGGTTTCTGCATTAGGTCTACCGTTGGAACAAAATAAACCCAGAGAGTTCATTGATATGTAGGCCTATTTTATTCTTGTAGGCTATATGAGAAAAGGCCAAGAGTGTCTTAAGCACTGTTTTATTTTTTATTTCGGTATTGTCTTACCTCAACAAGGCTACAGCTCCATGAAAACAATCAGATATAACTCTATAAAATCTATAAAAAAAAAAAATATGTTGTATTTGGCTGCTGTGTTTGACTGAAATGTAGACTATTCTTTTTTCATTTCAATAAAGTATATGAAAGAAACCTCAGTTTAGCCTAATTGACAACCATGACCATGATAACTGATAATATCAAATGAATGTGCACAAATGATAAAAAATCTTTCAGAATGCTTTCCATTCTTGAACTGCATCGAATCGCATCGCATCGAATCGTACTGAATCGGTTTTTATGAACATGTATTGTTGTATAAAATTATCCTAGTTGTAGACATCATGATGAGAGAACGAGTTTGAAACTGTAAAGCATGTATTCATATAACCTTAATCATAATCAAGTAATACACTGAAGTTATTCCTAACCATAATACTCTTATAACATTTTAAATAACAAGTTTAACTAATACTATTAACATACTGAAGCTATTCGACCAGAATTCCCCCTACGTGCGCTCTGTATCCCTATGTCTCTGTTTGCTGCCCTGTGTCTCATTTTGTTGCACTGTCTCATGCTGCCTTAGCCTAGGCCTTTTGAAGAAACCAAAGTCGGCCTTGAGGCTGCAAGATAACGCTTACACAGGGCGAGCTCTACTCATAACAACCAGTAGGAGAGTGCAGGGGGTGAACGATATTTAACCCATGCACAATGTATGACCTGTGATCACTCTATACTGTACACCCCTGAACTTTCCATAAACTTAAGGTGAAAAGTTCGTTCGGGGTAGTGTTGTGTCAGCATTTTGGAGGGGTATAAGTAAGAGAGTTCTACCTTTGTTCGGGAGTGCGATCGTGCGATCCACTCAGG
>NW_027468689.1:197500-205000 GCF_046254945.1 Alosa pseudoharengus
CACGTATTTCCAGAACAGGTCTGCAACTTTCAGGCAGTTCTGAGTTCGAATCTAGGCAGGAGCAGAGCCATATAAAGGCCTAGGCCTATTGTTATCATTTTTTGCAAGGTGTTGCTCCTGGTAATACTTGTTTATAAGACGTTTGGTGATTAATTGATAGCTGTTTTTGGGACACGTTAAACGTTCTTTATAATGAGCGCATCCGGGGAGTAAAACGACTGTTACGCGCTGTTACAACTGTAGGCTACAATGATTGCAATACAAAAATATGCGCGTGTTAATTTAGTTAGTTTTGTGATGTTTTGCACTTTTGCCTCATGTGTTTTCAGGTTTGAGGGCTTTTTTGGCAAGGTTGACCTTGGTTAGACTCTGCATATGTTATTTCTCCGTATGGAAAATAAAGTCAATTTTCGACACACGTCTGTTATTAGTTCAATAACAAGTGTTGCTTGTTAAAACATGTGACTAGTAAAACTCAAATGATTTTAGAAATATTTAGCCAAAGCCAAAAAGTGTTAGAGAAGGAGAGACGCCGGTGCAGCTCAGATGTCTTCTTAATTTTCTTTATTCTTTAGTAAAAGGTGCAGAACATTATTAAACTTTGACTAACGTTTCAATGTTTGTTAGTCAAAAACATCGACACATCGAAATGTTAGTCAAAGTTTAATAATGTTCTGCACCTTTTACTAAAGAATAAAGAAAATTAAGAAGACATCTGAGCTGCACCGGCATCTCTCCTTCTCTCTAAAATATCTGTCCTGGCCTGGTTGCAATGGATTGTGGCCAAACGACAGAAGCGCGGAGAACCCTCCTTTGTCTACCAAAAAGAGTTACTTTGTGCCACGCGCTCCCCCACTGCTTGTGAAAGAAGGGGATGGGGGAGGGGGGCTTAACGTGAAAAAGCTTAATGTCACAAAACGGCAACGAGTCGTTTTAGGCTACAGGCCTTCATAATGGTAGGCTACAGGAAGTGGGGGGAGGGTATGGGATGACCAGAGCAGTCATCTATCGTCTTTCCAGGCACACAGCTCGTTATATAGCCTATCGACTGCCTTAACAGATAGGCTTTGCTCTTGAGTTTGGCCTTACAGCGAACTCAATGCTCTTGTTGCTTGCAGTTTGTTAAATAAAGCGATGCAGATTACATTATTTATTTCTGATTAATTGCGTCTTTTGATGTATTTTGCAACATTTGCTTCTTAGGCTGGGCTACTGTCAATGTCCTGTACTACAGGTCAATGTTCAACAATTGCTGGTGTAGGCCTAGGCTATTAATCAATTAGGGACTGTTCGTTATTTATTTAATTAAGGGGCTACCGGAGGAGTTTTGGGAGCGTTAGTCAAAAAAGACGTGACCCTCCCTCGCCAGCAAGAATTTGTTCTATGACCCTCCAAAGTGATTGAGAAAAAACGCATGACCCTCCCCAGTCCCAACAATTTATTGATGCATTAGGCTACTGGGTCAATTTGGGAGCTTGCATGCTACGACTCCTTCCTTGAAATGCCTTGAAAAGGCTGTCGTTTGCACAATTTCACAAATAATCACCGGGACCGAAACAAACCTGTCAACTTTTCCCGGGTTTATCGCGTATTTTAAGTAGTTTTTAATAGCCTGTTCAACTTCAAAAAGCTTCGTTCACCCGATGCCAGTCACTGATCGCAATTTCAAAGTTCGGAAAGCTTCATCTTTTAAGTTTTAAGTGCAGTGGCCCCTATCTGCCCCCTTTGGAATTATATCTCGAGCCTATTATAAGGTCCAGTGCGTTATGTCCTGGGATTCGGATGTGCTCAAAAAGAAAAGAAAAAACACTTTTTTATAGATGGTTATGTAATGTGAGAGAGAAATTTGATGATCATTGATCGTTGTTTTGGGACGTTAAGCCTTTTCCATAGGCGTCAGTGAAGGAGATTGAAGAATGACCATTTTTTTATACGAAAATATTTCTTAACTACAAAAACTCAGTGTCTAAAAACTCAGTGTCATTCAGACTCAACCCTCTTGTTGTTTTATTATCTTTTTCGTTGTCGTTTGAACGTTGGCAAGCAGGCATGTTGCGGTTGCAATTTAAGTGAAATTTCTACAGTAGGCCTACAACATGCTGTTAGGCTGGGCTACTGTCAATGTACTTGTACAGGTAAATGTTCAACAATTGCTGGTTATATAATCAATTAGCTAAATCATTTGTCCAGCTGTTTAAAAATGTTTTCGTGCTACATTCAAACGCAAAAGGTGCTTTGATATATTTTTCGTTTGAACGTCGGCAAGCAGGCATGCTTTGGTTGCAATGAATGAGGATAATTGCTTTTTTTTGCATTATTTTGAATATGACTCGCTCCAGTCTCAACAGCACGTACTTCCCGTGTTCCCGTGCCCCCGCTGCGTCATGGAAGCAGTAAGTCAGTCGCATCAAAAATAGTAGTGGCACCCAAGTGACACCTTGTGGTTGTTTGTGTCAACTGCAGTTTGTGCCATTTCTGCTGAGAAAATGGGGTGCGTGATTCATGAAGAAACCCGTCCAAACTTAACGGGGACCCACTGTATGTGTGTGTTTGTGTGTGTGTGTGTGTTTGAGAGTGTGTGTGTGTGTTTGAGAGTGTGTGTGTGTGTTTTACTTACTTGCCCACATGGTTTCGGTTGTCATACATGCGCAGCACGCGGCGGTACACAGCAAAGAGCGGCCGGTTCAGACCCCAAGCGATGCTGCGGTAGAAATCCTTGCGTTCGTCTTTAGACATCTCAAATATGATCTCTGTGGGGTCCTGGATGCCACGGCCCTGGACAACACATGTACACACACACGCGCGCACACGCACACACACACACACACATTAATCCCTGCAAGGCATTACAGAGCTACTACAAACACTCAGTCAATAAACATAAGTTAACATTACAGTCTACAGGTTATGGGAAATGCCAGAGCCATACCTTCAAGTAACTGTCAATGTTATTCATCAGAATGTCTATCTCTTCTTTTGACCACATGCCTTGTTTCCACTTATGCCCTAAAGAGAGAAACACCTGAATGAATGTGTGCGTGTGAGCGTTTATCGTTGGAGTGAGGCACCAACAGAAACAGAGACAAAGCACCTAGCATTCAAATCACCTAGTATTCAAAGCACCTAGCAAAGCACCTAGCATTAGCACCTAGCGTTCAAAGGACCTAGCAAAGCACCTAGCATTCAAAGCACCTAGCAATCAAAGCACCTAGCAATCAAAGCACCTAGCAATCAAAGCACCTAGCATTCAAAGCACCTAGCAAAGCACCTAGCATTCAAAGCACCTAGCAATCAAAACACCTAGCATTCAAAGCAAAGTCCTTTTAGGCAAGTCCCTCCACTCGGTGGCCATATTGAAACGATTTTTTGGGCACTCATCGGTCATCCTCTTCGGCAGAAATGCGTGTGCGCAAGGCTTCACGACACCAATCTTGCTCCAGCTGCGAGTTCACAACACATGATTGGCACGATGTCTTCACAACACACCATATGATTGGCTCAATGTATTCACATGTTGACGTTTTGCCGAGGGAGGGGTGTGATATGTGTAGACAACGGCCATATTGGCGTTACAAACTAGCCCCATGCATTTCTATGGAGGATTTTTTGAGTGCTGTGTCTCCTCATTAGAAAGTCTCTGTTCAAAGCACCTAGCAATCAAAGCACCTAGCAAAGCACCTAGCAATCAAAGCACCTAGCATTCAAAGCACCTAGCAATCAAAGCACCTAGCAATCAAAGCACCTAGCATTCAAAGCACCTAGCAATCAAAGCACCTAGCATTCAAAGCACCTAGCATTCAAAGTTAAAAAGTTAAGAATGCTAGTTTTCCCTTTGTGGATATGCTTTTTGGTTTGAGACGTTGCTTAGCTACCTGTCTATGCTAGGTCAGGTGTGCTGCATGGTGCACAGGGCTTTGTGTGAATATTGTAAGTTACTAAAAACATTCCCGACATATTTGTACATTTGTCAATATGTGTGTGCGGATATGCGCTGTTGTACCTTTATTGACAAGTGTGTCTTTGTCCTCTTTTGTGGTGAACCATGCTTGACTCACAGGGGAAACATCTGATTTTTGAGGGGAGAGAGAATCCTCATCTTGCACTATCTGCAGACACACACGCACACACCTTTGTGAACTATGTACTATCTGCAGACACACACACACAAACACCTGTGTGAACTATGTACTATCTGCACACACACACACACACACCTGTGTGAACTATGTACTATCTGCAGACACACACACACACACCTGTGTGAACTATGTACTATCTGCAGACACACACACACACAAACACACCTGTGTGAACTGCAATATACCAGCACAATTTGGAACTTCACGTCTCCAAAATTCAGAGCTGTTTAAACGGTGTGTCCATAATACACAAGACAGCATCAATGTTTACAATAATAACAAATGCCAACGTGTATGCTCCCTGTACTTCTACAGCACATAGCACTGTGGGAATAGCAGCACCTGGATCTGAGCCACTCCTTCCTGATCCAACTCTCCCCCCGTCATCTCTGTTGCAGTCATGGTCACCTCAAACCCCTCGTCATTCTCTGAAACTACACACACACACACACACACACACACACACACACAATAGATTACCAACCTCCTCGTCACTCTCTGAAACTACACACAAACACATACAAGAGATTACCAACCTAGATGGATATTAAGTCTGCCAATAGTATCTGTTCATTCTTACCGATAATTCTTTACGTTAAATTACACACAAAAACATAGATGACAACAAATCAGTACATAAAAGTGACACATATTTTGGAGTAGACAACAGTAATATGTGTGTACGTGTGTGTTTACTCTTGTACTATTTACACAAACTCACTAGGGAGGGTGACAACTGAATACTGAGGGGCGGAGTCTGAATACTGAGGGGCGGAGTCTTGTGCATCTTGTGGCTCCTCATTGGACAGTCGCAGTCTTTTTGTAACCTGCTCAGACTCCGCCTCCAGCACGGCCTCATCACCTGAGAGAGGTGACACACATATGAATATATCCACCAAAAACATTCACTCACACAAGCCCATTACTGATGTGTACTTATGGCCACCACATTTTACAGACAGACACATTCACTCACAGACAGACACAGTCAGTCACAAAAAACTGTGAATAATATCACAATGCAAGTTATCTTCTGTTAATCCATTTAGCAAAGCAGTAACTGGATTGTGTGACTGATAATTGAGCACATCTGGTGAAGGCTCAGTGTATCTGGTGAAGGCTCAGTGTTTGATAATTAAGCACATCTGGTGAAGGCTCAGTGTATCTGGTGAAGGCTCAGTGTATGTTTGCTGACCATTTGGAGGACAGTGCAGTATAATGTTGCCGTCGGTGTCCTGAGTCAAGGTGACGGGGTTCACGGATTCCAGAGTTACAGTGCCAGCCACGTCCTCCCCTCCGTTCATAATAACCCTGATATAGATATATCAGATACACACACAGATATAGATATATCAGATACACACACAGATATAGCACACAGATATAGATATATCAGATACACACACAGATATAGCACACAGATATAGATATATCAGATACACACACAGATAAAGATATATCAGATACACACACAGATATAGATATATCAGATACACACACAGATATATCAGATACACACACAGATATAGCACACAGATATAGATATATCAGATACACACACAGATATAGCACACAGATATAGATATATCAGATACACACACAGATATAGATATATCAGATACACACACAGATATAGCACACAGATATAGATATATCAGATACACACACAGATATAGCACACAGATATAGATATATCAGACACACACACAGATATAGCACACAGATATAGATATATCAGACACACACACAGATATAGATATATCAGATACACACACAGATATAGCACACAGATATAGATATATCAGATACACACACACAGATATAGTACACAGATACAGATATATCAGATGTACACACAGATCTAGCACACACACAAGCACAACTCAACTAGCACACACACAAGCACAACTCAACTTCTGCAACTTTATCTTCTTCATATTTATAATAGGAGGGAAAATAGATTACCCTTACAATAGAAAATCACTAGGCCTATTCATTCTGAATGGATTAAAGATTACATCATTCTATTATACATTATATCACAATATATTATATTGTTATTTATTACAATTGGTATTTGTTCAATCAATAATTGGCTCTGTTGACTGTTCGCTGTGACATCTGATGCCTCATTCCCTACAAGATGAGATGACCATTCGTTTTGGCCAGGAATAGCTTACATCAATTCAACTGACCCAGGGTACCAAAGGCATAACCATTTTATAAAGGCATACAAAAAGAGAAAAGAAAAAGATATAAGCATGCATTTGGTGTGAGAATTCAAATTAAGCTATCATAATGTGATAAATGTGATCATAATGTGATAATGTGAAGCTAGCATAATGTGATAAAGGCCGTCTTAAATATTTCATATTCATATTAATTTATTGGAACGCAAGGGAAGTTGTGATTATAAGTGCATAGCATTTTCAAACTTGATTAATAGTTTTAACACTCTATTGGTTAGTGGTTATGGCTCTGGGTCGGAGCAGTGCTCTTTTTCATTCGGCTCCGGCGTTTAACATTTGAAACAGCGTACAACGTCCAATGGCATCTATTGTACAGAGAAAAGCTACATAAAAAGCAGTAAAGTGTGGGGTGAAGTCTATGTCTGTGACTGAACTGGCTGCGTTAGAAACACAGACTTCGCTTAAGTTCGACAGTCGGTGAATGTTTATTTTACATCAAATGAAACAGAAAATTCTCTATGCGAACAACCAGGAACTGAAATAACGCGACAACTAGTGCCCAACTTCAGCTCATTCACTAATAGCGAAGAAGCCTCGTTTATGCGGTCTTGTTGCAAACGATGCGTGTTCAACAAACTATGCATGGGAGTCAATATTTAACGCAATTTAAACTTCACTTTTCACCCTTTCCATCCATGCTTTACAGAATGTAAATGACTGCACCTAGGGATAAAATGTCAGGATTTACGTCGGCTAGCGTAACCTTCGGGAGTTAACTGATAGCATGGTATTTTAACATGCTCACTACAAAGCTAAATGTAAGTAGACGAAAGAAACAGAGACGCCATGTTCGTTTGGCAGCTGAGGTACACAATGTCTATGTCGATTGAAAAGCGCTTAATGTTTTTTTCCGGTATACATTTGCAGAGCGGTCTCAGAAAGTCGGCACTTTTGCACGGTGTGTGCCCGAACTGAAAGTGAATTTTAGGGTTTGATTTCGGTACTTACTTCCTGTTTTTGGTCCGGGCACTTCGGAGAGACCAGGATGGAGACAAATGCCAGGATGGAGGAAAACGATCCTTTTTCCTAAGACCGGAAATGATCAGACGTTCCTCACACGGACTTCCGGTAGTATGAATCTAACTTTTTAAGTACATGTTAATCGGCAAAGA
>NW_027468689.1:210000-212500 GCF_046254945.1 Alosa pseudoharengus
GTCCTCTACTCATTTCCTTAAAGAATGTTGCAAAGGCTTAGCCTAACTGAGGTACTACCCAAAAGAATCAATTCATCCTTCATTTGAAAGTAATCCTATACCGTTGTCCAATACCAGACACACTCTTTATATGTCATTTCATGTTTTGTTTTTTTGAAGAGAATGAAATGCTCACTGTAGACATGAAGAGAAATGGTTATCTAGCACAACACTGACTCAGAAGTGTGTGTGTGTGTGTGTGTGTGTGTGTGTGTGTGTATGTACACATTTATACTCACACTTAGCAGCAAGCACTTGTTTTCCTTGACAGCACCCAGACAACCCAGAAAGCCTGTTAGCATGACGACGGTTCCCAAGGTGATGATGAGGTTGGCAGCGGAGAGGGAGGGGAAGGATGGAGAGAAGGTGGCGAAGTTGCCCTGGGCAACGGACAACCACACGCCCACCCCCAGCAGACCACACCCACACAACTACACACACACAGGACAGGAGAGGTGAAGATCAAATCAGCAGGTATACAATATGAAATGCAAGCAGGGCAAACTAAATCTAATGTTACTCAGCATACAGTACATGTGCAGTGTGCATCTGACCCTGTGTGTGTGTGACTATGTGAGTGTGTGTGTGTGAGTCCACTCACCCAGAACAACAGATTGAAAAGAAACATCATGTATTTCACACAACACAAACAGCCTGGTGCCATCCTGAGAGATAAAACACATCTGGTTAATTTAGACACATGCAGAGAAACCCTACACACACACATTCTTGTTTTAAAACACCCTATTCCCTCTCCCCCGGCCCTCCTACATTAGGAGCAGCCAGCACACACACACACACACACACACCCCGCTCACGCAGCCTCTTGCAGCGGTCAGCTTCCCTGACCTGTGGCCCAGGATTCAGCGGAATAAGCAAAACTTTGCAGCATCAGCAAACGCTCACCAAAGATGTAGTGACCATGTGAATATGAGTGACATGATGACTTTGTGCATGTCTCTGAAACATCAACAAAACAGAAACATAACTGATATCTGTTATGATCTGATTATGAAGGGAGTAGATGCCCATATATGGTCACGCCATGTAGGCTCAAAATTAGAAACTCCAGCTGTGAGACACAGCTTCACTTTCTTCTCTCTCTCGCTCTCTCACACACACACACACACACACTCTCTCACACACACACACTCACACACACACACACACCTTGAGCATTTACAAATGTAATATGCATCAGCAGAAACATACCATCACATACACTTTCCGAGAGTACCAATTATATATTTTACGTGCGAGAGGAAATTAATATCCAGGAACCATAACATACAATTCACCTGATGTTTAGACGATCTCTGGGCATAATATACTAATTACATACATGGGGTAATTACAATTATGGAGAACAGTGCAATACAAACCAGCGTTTCACCCTGTCTTTCCATGCACACACATAGAGATCGGTGTTTACGCCTATCACAAGCCTAAAGGCAGGCGGTTAGAAGTTAGACAAATGTTTTGTGACACATGATGGCCATACTGAGCATGATTCAACAGTAAACCCGCAACAAAGGCAGTGTTAAGATACACCAAACAAACCAAACCAACCAAAAACAGCTCTGGGTGTCTGTGTACTGTGAAAATGAGAAACTCAAGTTCAGGAATGTTTCATGAAGTGAAATTACCTCCGTTAAAACGAAATGTACATGGAAGGCAAAACAAAAGCACAAACCTGGACGTTCTATTGGCAAAGTATGTAATTATAGCTCCAATACAATGACATTTTCTATTAATCTAATGCGTCATAGCTAATATTGCATCTATAAATAGGTCTACCCAACTTTATTATTATTATTATTGTAGACTTAGATCATTGAAACAAGAATAGATGTAGCACTCTGGATCTATTTTGATAGAACCCGTGCAAGCTACTGTGTAACAATGTAAAGTTTCTCCAATGTTCTGAAGCGTCTGTGAATATAGATATATCCAGACAGCGCTACACAACGTACGAGCAACACGTTCAGGTGTAACTGAATAGCTTTGTTGATGTATGGCCTATACAACGTGCGTAGTCCACTTGAATAGACAGAAAAGACCAGTTAAACCCGGGGCGACCATTCTTTTTCAAAAGCTTATCTTCAACAGCTAGGTATAGGCTATGTGAAAAAGGAGCATTGGCTATCAGGGAAATTCATCGCATTCCCTCGTTTTTAGTCCCATTCGTTTGTCCTTGTAGGCTAAGATGCGCCAGTGCTCTCAAAACTCCATGCGGCACAAAGTAGCGGAAGTTTCTGCAAAACACATCATCCGATAGGAACGCAGACCACACATATACTTGACCAGAAACCGCATTCGGTCTATGCTAGAAACATACGAACTGAGTTACGTCTGGCAATGACGAATGTCTAACTTCCTAAACAATCAGTCATTCCATAAAGTATAGAGGAGTTCAAATGAATGGATAGCCTTGTCGAACCAAAGAACAGGGTCGTGTCGA
>NW_027468689.1:217500-242500 GCF_046254945.1 Alosa pseudoharengus
AGGAGAGAGTTGGGGTCACTACAGCAGGCAGTGAGGAGAGAGTTGGGGGTCACTACAGCATGCAGTGAGGAGAGAGGAGAGAGTTGGGGTCACTACAGCAGGCAGTGAGGAGAGAGGAGAGAGTTGGGGTCACTACCGTTGGAGGAGGAGCAGGGGCAGAAAGGAGTACGTCTTCTTTGAGGAGAGCCAACAGAAACTACACACACACACACACACATTTACATTTTTCACAGATGCACTGGCCATGTGTAGACATACAGAATTGAAGGATTAGATGAGTGAGCATTAATTAGATATGTGGACATGGAAGCCAAAGACTACAGTATATTTGGTGGACAGCCAGAGAATTAAGACATACAGTAGTCTTAAGTTTAACTAAAGCTAATTTAATAATTAGACAAAATACATTTGCTAATTTAACACCATGGGTAAGACTAATAGGGTCATTCCACCATTTGGGGAATTACACTCATTTTCCACCCCTTGAGTTAAACAATTGATTTTTACCTTTCTCAAGTTCATCCAGCCGTTCTCTGAGTCAGGCGATACCACTTTTAGCTTTAGCCTAGCATAGATCATTGAATCGGATTAGAACATTAGCATCTCGCCTGCTAAGATTTCGGGTAATTTTCCTATTTAAAACTTAGAAAGTGTAATAACCCTGCTTTATTACACGGCTCTTCATAGTGCTGCAGAATGCTCCATTCACTTGAATGGGCCTTCCCAACGTTCGGCGGTATGCTAATTCTGAATAACAGACCGTTGCTAAGTATAACAGACCGCTGTCAAGGAAAATGGGCTTTGTGCTTCTAAGTCAATTCTTTCATATCACTATGCAAGGACTGGAACTTCATTCAAAAGTGAAAGCAGACGGTTGATCAGCTGTGTTCTAAAGAATGTTTGATTGGCCCTGCCGACAATGACCGGCGTTCTATACATTATCCCTTACGTAAAAAACATCCTGACCAGCTAAAGGTGGTTTGCTGGTTGACCAGCTTGTTGACCAGCTTGTTTGACCACCCTATGATGGTTGACCAGCTAGACCAGCAAATCTCTTGCGAAAACATACCTTCAGCTGGTTTACCCACCTAACGATGGTAATTCAGCTGGTTTTGCTTGTCGTACCACCTCAAGCTGGTCATTTTAGCGGGTGTTGCTGGTCTACACTGCTGGTTTAACTGGCCGTGCCAGCTTATGTTGGTCAAACCAGCATGACCATCTTACACCAGCTGTATCTCACACGACAGGCTGGTCAAACCAGCATGACCAGCTTCCTCAGATGGTCACGCCAGCATATCCAGCTGGTGGTCCAACCAGCTACACCAGCAAAGACCAGCAAGAGCTGGAGGAAAACCAGCAAAGACCAGCTAAAAACAGCTACCAGCATAAGCTGGTTTCTAGCTGTTTTTTTCAGCAAAAGGAAACGTGGCGATTTTCTAGGCTGATTTGACATGGAACTACAGTATACTCTCATCCCGGCGTAATAATCAAGGAACGTTGCGAACGTACCATGGGCACAGCACCTGAAAATAGTGTCAGGATCCGGCCATTCTTTGTGTACCTGTCTGCTGCCATGTGACTGTCTCCACCCCTTTTCCCTTATATGGTCTGCACTTCCTGTCTCCTCAGTTTCCTTCCGTTTCTGTTCACACCTGGTCCCCGTTATTGTCTCGTTGGCATGGGCGGATTATGAACTTTCGGGCCCCTGGGCCCGGATGTATTAAGGCCCCCCCACTTATTGTCATGTATGTGGGAGGGGGGGTTTGGGGGTCCTCCCCCAGAAAATGTTTAATTTGTTTGATGTGATTTCCTGTATTCTGGTGCATTTTGGGGATAGCCAATACTAAATTCAATCAGATTCATAGCCTACATCCTGATTTGTTGATATTGAGGCAATGATTCCATGCAAAGGCTTGGGCTTCAGGGCCCCCTGGGCCTGGGCCCGGTAGGCCCGTGCAGTAATCCATCCCTGCTTGTTGGTCTCGTCCAGTACTCTTTCTGTTAATTAGTCTGTATATTTTTGCCCCCCTGTTTCTCTGTTCTTTGTCAGATCGTCTCTATGTTTTGTCTGGTTAAAGTTTTGTAAATAAGTAAGTTTGTAAATGTCAAGATTGTAGTTTAAGAATAATAGTAGGGGGGCCTATGTGTCTAATTTGGGGGCTTGTGGGATTCACATGTTAATTTTTGGAGAGTATTATATCTTTGTTTTAAGGGTTCTTAAGAGTAAAAAAAAACATGTCTCCATTTTTTTGAAGGTTTTGAAGGACCCAAATCAAAGGTCAAATTCAGAAAAGGTCAAATTTGGTGTTCTGTCCATAAACCTCACATTGCTGGTATTATAGCATAGGGTTTGGTGCCAAAAAGCAAATATATTCTACAAGGTAGTGTGCAAAAGTGGACCACATAAACAATACAACATTATAAAACATTTTTTCAGAGCACAAAGTGCAGAGATCTCTGTTAAATCAAGTTTAATAGACTTTTACATAGTACCAGCTGAAGTCTGTAAGGCCTTCCTAAGCCTAAGTGTGAAGAAAAGAAAGGGTAAAGGATCAGCTAGACAAACAGACAGGTGTGTGTGTGTGTAAGAGAGAGAAAGAGAAAGAGAGACACTACCAGCATGGACGGATTATGAACTTTCAGGCCCCTGGGCCCAGATGTATTAAGGGCCCCCCACTAATTGTTGCGGGGGACATTTTTTAAATTTATTTGATGTGATTTCCTGTATTCTGGTGCATTTTGGGGATGGCCAATACTTTATTTCAATCAGATTCATAGCCTATGTGTTGATATGATGTGTTGATATTGAGGCAATGATTCCATGCAATGGCTTGGGCCCTCTGACTCCTTGGGCCTCTGGGTTTGGGCCTGGTAGGCCCGTGCAGTAATCCATCCCTGACTACCAGTGACAGTTGGCTGTTGATAGCTGGCAGTGATAGAATTTAGAATATCGAATAACTTGAAGCACATAGTGCTCTGTTCTTCATGGTTGGTGATATTAGTGACCTTCTAGCCTTCTACATTTGAGCAAGCACATTTTCATAGTTCATGGTGGCACAGTCTAGTGTCTGAGGTGTGTCTTTCTGTTAGTCAGGTGATGGCACACATATTCTAAAAGAAACAGATTTTGGGCTATGTATCCAGTGGCAGATATGTGTGGACTGGTGAATGACCCATCACTAGAGACAGATGCCAAATTTCTTGTTTTTGTCCATGAGAGAGTATGGAGATGGGTATCACAGATCAGCCAACGATTACATTGTTACAGTGCAGTTATTTTACAACAGAACAAAGCAGTTTGGCACAGGAACTGCTACAAATCCACCTGTAACAGTGAGCATCTGCAGCATGCTAAGATTAGCTACTAGAAATCATGTGAAGCAGGCAGGACTCCGTGTCTTCAGAAAAGACGCGGTGGACCATCTTCTGAACCTGCAGCAACACCTGCAACTGCATCAGGTCCATCTAGAGGGACACTTGTTCAGCAGCAGCTGCTGCCAGCATAGATAAGTGCTTCTTCTGTCAGAAGCAGACAAAAGAGCGTCTTCATGAGGTGTCCTCTTTCAATGCAGGCAACCAAACAAGAACTATAAGTAATTTTGAAGTCAATGACTTTTAACAGGTAGCCAGTGTACAGATGCTAGGATAGGGGAAATATGTTCATATTTTTTGTGTGTGAGCAGCTGCATTTTGTATAAGCTGTAAGCTCTTTAGACAGGTATTATTACAGCCAGCATAATAGCATTGCAATAGCATTGCAATAGTCTATCCTTGAGATGACAAAACATTAATTTCTCGGCATCTGGTAAGGATAAGGACTTCCTTATCTTTGAAATGTTCCTTAAATGTTATGTAGTTATGTATCATCTGCTAAACAACAGGGGCCTCAGTACTGAGCCTTGAGGCACTCCACATTTTACCATAATCTGGGTAGATGGTTTATTATGGACCTGTACAAATTGTTGACGGTTAGGAAGGTATGATCTAAACCAGTGTTTTTCGACCTTTTTTGTGCCACGGCACACTTTTGACACTTAAAATGTCCCACGACACACTAACACACTAATCCTGTGTGAAGAAAAAATAGACATACCATAGCCTAAAATTTCAAATAATACACAGATATGGCCTATGGCTTCTATGCAAGACCTGCTCAATATAACAAGCGCCCTCTGTTTCATTTGTAGGTGACTATATCTAATTTAATTGTTGTTTTGAACTGGATATGTGATGATTCTGTGAATACTGGATATGGGGCCCCCGTTGTACAATGCCTGCATACCACAAATAGTGCAATCATACAATCAATGAGAGTATGTTGTTATAAATTCTTTGATGCAACAGTTGCTTTTCTGGACCAGTGAGTGACATTTGGGTAATTTTCTGCGACACACCTGATGATCTCTCACGGCACACTAGTGTGCCCCGGCACAGTGGTTGAAAAACACTGATCTAAACCAAGCGAGTGCTGAGTCTTTGATGCCTATCAAATTTTCAAGCCTAAGTAGTATGTCATTGTCTATAGTGTCAAAGGCAGCGCTGAGGTCCAGGAAGACCAGTATCGATACAAGGCTAGGTTTTTTGAGGGAGGGCTTAATAACAGATGTCTTAAACGACTGCGGTACATGCCCTGATAGCATTGAATTATTTATAATCTAGAGCAAAACATTATCCAGGAAGGGGAGGGCAGTCTTAAGAAGGTGAGTAGGAATAAGGTTTAGTAGACTAGTTGTAGATTTTGATGAGGAAATTGTGGAGGTGAGATCTAATATGTTGTGTATATGTAAATGAAGTAAATGTTGTTTGAGGTCTCATCTGTGATTTTGCTATCTTTCAGCAATGGAGTATGTGTATTTGGTGAAACTGAAACTGGTTATTGATCTTATCTCTAATTGTTTGACATACAATCATAATACTGACATACAATCATACTGTTAAAAATAAGAAAATAACTGTTTTGTGAACTTTATTCAACATAGCCAGTGATTTAGGCTAAATGTATGGTGTTAATTATAGTGAAATATACAAATTCACAAAAATAGGGTTAAAACAGGTAAAAAAAAATGGAGACATACTTTTTCTCCATGTTCAATGACCTCTAAAGACAGTCCAACCACTCTCCAAAAATTAACATTTCAATCCCACAGAAACCACATAGGCCCCCTGACTATAAAGTGAGTTTGTCTGAAATACGGCCTGTAAGAGTCTTGCGCGTGGGTCCTATCTTGAGAATTCTGACAAATAGTCCCCGTAGGCTAACTTCCAGCTGCAAGGTTGAACTGCAGCAGACGAATTGGTTAGTGACTGGATTATTACGCCTGCATGAGAGAGTATAGTTCCATGTCAAATCAGCCTAGAAAATCGGAAAATAATTACCGGAAATCTTAGTCACTTTTAAACGTGATGCTAGCAGGCAAGATGCTAATGGTCTAATCCGATTCAATGATCTTATGCTAGGCTGAAAATGGTATCGCCAGACTCAGAGAACGTCTGGATTAACTTGAGAACGGTAAAAATCAATTGTTTAACTTAAGGGGAGGTGGCAAATGAGTTTAATTCCCCAAATGGTGGAATATCCCTTTAAGTGCAAACATAGATATGTCTGCTATTATTATGATATTATTATTACCATTCATATGTCCACTATATTGACCAACTTTGCACTTCGCTTGCTTATTACACTGGCACCAGGGCCCATGAACTCATACACTGCATGAGGGGGGGGGGTAGGGAGAGAGAGGGAGGGAGAGAGGGATGGAGAGAGGGAGGGAGAGGGAGGGAGAGGGAGAGAGAGAGGGAGGGAGAGAAGGAGAGAGAGGCAGATAGAGAGAGGGGGGGAGGGAGATAGAGAGAGGGAGGTAGGGAGAGGGAGGGAGAGAGAGGGAGAGAGAGGGAGATAGAGAGAGGGAGGGACATACCTAGTTGATGGAGAGGTGTAGGGAGAGAGATAGAGAGAGGGAGGGAGAGAGATAAAGAGAGGGAGGGAGAGAGATAGAGAGAGGGAGGGAGAGAGATAAAGAGAGGGAGGGAGAGAGATAAAGAGAGGAAGGGAGAGAGATAGAGAGAGGGAGGGGGAGAGATAAAGAGAGGAAGGGAGAGAGATAAAGAGAGGAAGGGAGAGAGATAGAGAGAGGGATAGAGAGAGGGAGGGAGAGAGATAGAGAGAGGGAGGGGGAAAGATAGAGAGAGGGAGATAGAGAGAGGGACATACCTAGCTGATGGAGAGGTGGCTGCTGCACTACATAAAGGAAAAAGACAAGACAGACGTAGAGGGAGTGCTCGTGGTCTCCTCTGGACACTGACCAGATCGTTTAAGAGGACAAAGACAAAAACAAGGGGAAGATTGGAACAGAGACGAGGGAGGACATACTGTATATATGTATATAAGGATAAGGAAGGCAGCCAATGAGGGAACAGGGCTGTGGCATCTTTACCTTGAGAGGAAGTACAAGGACAAGGAGGGGCGGGTCTTCTGAGAGGAGAACTAGGAGAAACTACACACACACACAGGAATGCACACACACAAGCAAAGGAGGAGAGGAGAAGAGGACAAAGAGAATGAAGAGCAAACCTAACTTCAGCAGGATCAGAGGTGCATCATGGGAGAGAGCTTTCTCAGTTTGAATGGCTCCAGGATATAATTGACTATAATTACTATGTGTGTGTGTGTGTGTGCGCGCACATGTGTGTCTGTTGGAAAAGATGAGTGGGTAGAAAAATCAGTGTATGTGTGAGAGAGAGACAGAGGAAGAAAGATAGTCTTTGGCTCAATATTGTAAGCATCCATCCTAATTCACACATTCTCTCTCTCTCTCTCTTTCACACACAACACACACACAGACGCCAACACACGTGAAGGGTAGAGCTCTTATGCACTCTAGTATATGATCAGACATGTGTAGTGTGAACTGTAGTGTGCTTGTGGTCTGTTTTGTGTTTGAATGCATGATGTAGTGTTTATGGTGTAGTGTTATAGTGTTTATGGTGTAGTGTTTATGGTGTAGTGTTATAGTGTTTATGGTGTAGTGTTTATAGTGTTTATGGTGTAGTGTTTATGATGTAGTGTTTATGGTGTAGTGTTATAGTGTTTATGTGTAGTGTTTATGATGTAGTGTTATAGTGTTTATGGTGTAGTGTTATAGTGTTTATGGTGTAGTGTTTATGATGTAGTGTTATAGTGTTTATGGTGTAGTGTTTATGGTGTTGATGGTGTAGTGTTATAGTGTTTATGGTGTAGTGTTATAGTGTTTATGGTGTAGTGTTTATGATGTAGTGTTATAGTGTTTATGTGTAGTGTTTATGGTGTAGTGTTATAGTGTTTATGGTGTAGTGTTTATGATGTAGTGTTATAGTGTTTATGGTGTAGTGTTTATGGTGTTGATGGTGTAGTGTTATAGTGTTTATGGTGTAGTGTTATAGTGTTTACGGTGTAGTGTTTATGGTGTTTATGGTGTTTATGATGTAGTGTTTATAGTGTTTATGGTGTAGTGTTTATGGTGTAGTGTTATAGTGTTTATGTGTAGTGTTTATGGTGTAGTGTTTATGATGTAGTGTTTATGGTGTTTATGGTGTTTATGGTGTAGTGTTTATGGTGTAGTGTTTATGGTGTTCATGGTGTTTATGATGTAGTGTTTATGGTGTAGTGTTCATGGTGTTTATGGTGTAGTGTTTATGGTGTAGAGTTTATGGTGTTTTATGGTGTAGTGCAGTGGTCGCCAACCCGTTGATCGCGATCGACCAGTAGATTATTAGGACTTGCCCGGTGTTTATGGTGTTTATAGTGTTTTTGTGTAGTGTTTATGGTGTTTATGGTGTAGTGTTCATGGTGTTTATGGTGTAGTGTTTATGGTGTTTATGGTGTAGTGTTTATAGTGTTTATGATGTAGTGTTTATGATGTAGTGTTTATGGTGTTTATGGTGTAGTGTTTATGATGTAGTGTTTATGGTGTAGTGTTTATGGTGTTTATGGTGTAGTGTTTATAGTGTTTATGATGTAGTGTTTATGATGTAGTGTTTATGGTGTAGTGTTTATGGTGTTCATGGTGTTTATGGTGTAGTGTTTATGGTGTAGTGTTTATGGTGTTTATGGTGTAGTGTTTATGGTGTTCATGGTGTAGTGTTTATGGTGTTTATAGTGTTTATGGTGTAGTGTTCATGGTGTTTATGGTGTAGTGTTTATGGTGTAGTGTTTATGATGTAGAGTTTATGGTGTTTTATGGTGTAGTGCAGTGGTCGCCAACCCGTTGATCGCGATCGACCAGTAGATTATTAGGACTTGCCCAGTAGATGGTGTTTATGGTGTTTATAGTGTTTTTGTGTAGTGTTTATGGTGTTTATGGTGTAGTGTTCATGGTGTTTATGGTGTAGTGTTTATGGTGTTTATGGTGTAGTGTTTATGATGTAGTGTTTATGATGTAGTGTTTATGGTGTTTATGGTGTAGTGTTTATGGTGTAGTGTTTATGGTGTTTATGGTGTAGTGTTTATAGTGTTTATGATGTAGTGTTTATGATGTAGTGTTTATGGTGTAGTGTTTATGGTGTTCATGGTGTTTATGGTGTAGTGTTTATGGTGTAGTGTTTATGGTGTTTATGGTGTAGAGTTTATGGTGTTTATGGTGTAGTGTTTATAGTGTTTATGATGTAGTGTTTATGATGTCGTGTTTATGGTGTAGTGTTTATGGTGTTCATGGTGTTTATGGTGTAGTGTTTATGATGTAGTGTTTATGATGTAGTGTTTATGGTGTAGTGTTTATGGTGTAGTGTTTATGGTGTTCATGGTGTTTATGGTGTAGTGTTTATGGTGTAGTGTTTATGGTGTTTATGGTGTAGAGTTTATGGTGTTTTATGGTGTGGTGCAGTGGTCGCCAACCCGTTGATCGCGATCGACTAGTAGATTATTAGGACTTGCCCAGTAGATCCCGAGAATAACAGGAAAAACAGTCACCAAATTCCCACATGTTCGCCAACGTTTACAGGGCCTAAATTTCAGCGCGGGATTGCGGGTATAGCGCATGATTTGACCAGCAACTCTAGCCATCATAATGCGAGAAATTCCTGCATACATTACAGTGCTGTCTGATAACATTAATCTAATAATGGAGCGGCGTGAATGCGGGACCGGACGAACCAACTTCTGACTTGAACCGAACGTAATCCCATGATGCAGACACACACACGCGTACAGCACCACTTTGCAGCTCTCTCTCGCCCTCTCTCTCTCTCTCTCTGTCTCTCGCAGGACTTGTCACCGCTGAAGTCAAGTAATGCTAGGTGCTTCTACATCAACTGCTAACTGACAGAAAATGAATACGAAAGTTTAGCGATCAGGAATTTGTTCTCGATTTGAAGAGTGTAATCGATTGTGGACATGCACAGACAGCTACAGACACAGAATGCATTGTAGGCCTAGGCTTAGGTTACTTTCACTTTCTAGAGTGCGCATTCATTACGTGAAAGATGCTTCATACCAAAACAGCGATCAAACATTATCATTGCATTAATACACAGGATTAGATGTTAAAATCCCTTGTGCCAAAATCCAAGGTAAAAACACATTCAGAAGCCCCTGCTCAAGTTTAACTTTAAAAAGCACACTACCCACAAATCCGCCAACAAATTGTCACAAGCACAGTACAAATGGCCTATCCAACAGCAGTAGCCTATATAGTATGCGGCATGTCATTGGGGTTATCAAGTGGGCACCCTCATTCACCGATGTTTCGTTAAGTTAGGCCCACGACACCTCATGAAGGCTTAACAGTGAAACCAGCGTCCTGGAGACACTCCCCTCCATGCTGCCACCATATTACCACATTGAAATATCCAATACCCAAAATACTCTTAACCAGCCCAGGCATGGTCAAGGTTGGCTAGGTCGGTCCGTCCCGTTGATGTGGACTGAACCATAACCATAAAGAACCTTGGCCAACCAACCATCACCCTAGGCACAGCCCATCACAAACACAAAACAAATTAGCCAGTTAGCTTAGCCCGTTAGCTTAGGCCCCATCCCAAACACAAAACAAATTAGCCAGCAGTTAGCAGTTAGCTTACGCCCCATGCTGCCACCATATTACAACAACAAGCATCCAAATACCCTTAACCAACCTAGGCATGGTCTAAGTTGGCTAGGTCGGTCCGTCCCGTTGATGCGGACTGAACCATAAACCATAAAAAAAACCTTAGCCAAGTACCATCAACCTAGGCACAGTCCATCACAAACACAAAACAAATGAGCCAGTTAGCTTACCTTAGCTTGCGCCCCAGGAAGGGTAACTTCTCCTTACCCACGACCAAAACAAATGAACCAGTTAGCTTACCTTAGCTTGCACCCCAGGAAGGGTAACTTCTCCTTACCCACAACCATTCGCTTGCCCGTTCTGCTGCTAAAGACATGTTACTAACCACCTGCCTTAGACTTCGACCACAAATGCCCAATTCAGACAGCAAGCCAATAGCAGATCTTGCCACAAACCCACGTGCACCGATTTCAATAGGCCTTAATCGTGCACTCCAACCTCGCTTAGCTGCGTCCTCTGCTATCTCAGTGTATTTAGCTCTCTTCAGCTCATTGGCCACTTCCACTCTGTCTTCCCAAGGAACAGTGAGTTCAATGAAGTAAACTATCTTCTCTGAATCCGACCATAGAATTCCGTCGGGACGTAGCTTAGTACTCACTATATGTGGAGGTACCGCCATCTGCTGGCCAAGATCAACCTTCATTTCCCAGCCCGCCCCATTTTTCAACTGGCCGGTTTTACACCTGGCCTTCGCGGAACAAGGTTTATCCCCCTGACGTACAAAATTAATTTGCCTTACCCCTTTACTAGCTGCTAATGAATTGACTTCTCTTCTTTTATCCTCTATTGCCGCTGCCACACATTTCAATACCTGGTTATGACGCCACGTATACCGCCCCTGGGTGAGACTTACCTTGCATCCTGATAGGATATGGTGGAAACTGCCCACACACGAGCAAAGTATGCATTTATCATCCTCACCAAACCATTGACTTAAATTCTTGGGAGATGGGAGCACATCATATGTAGCACCTAACATAAATCTGATCTTACCAGCTTCCATGCCCCATAGATCTTTCCATTTAATCCGTCTTTTTTCCACCCCTTCCCAGTTCACCCACTGCCCTTGTTTTGCCTGCGACACTGCCTTAGTACATCTTACAGCCTCCTCCTGTCTATGCATTTCCTCCACTACCATTTTCCTCTTTTCTCCTGCATAAGCCTTACTCCACAAGGGTTTACTTGCACCCACCCCTAGACCCCCCCCGCCCGTGCTGCACATGGCCCATTATATCCCTATGCTTCAATGCTGATTGAGCTTGCTTAACTGCCTGTTCTGGGTTCCACTTCCTCCCTGCATTAACTGTGGGTGCAACTTTCCTCACCACTGGGTCCTTGGACTGAGTAAGAGTCAATTCCAATCTAGCCTTAGCACACTTAAATTCCTCTGTCAGACTAGATATTGGCAACTCTACAATACCCTTCCCATACAAGGCTACACTGCTTAAGCAGCGTGGGAGTCCGAGCCATTTTCTGACAAAGGAGTTGATCATTTTTTCCAACCTCTCTACCTTTGACAGAGGAACTTCATAAACTGTCAATGGCCACATTAGCCGAGGCAACAAACCAAACTGCAAACACCACAGCTTGAGCTTACCTGGCAGCCCGGACTTGTCAATTTTTGCAATACCTTGCCTAGTGACCTGTCTCAAGTCTTCAACCTGTGATTTATCACTAAGGCTTGCATCATACCACCTTCCCAGACTCTTCACTGGTTTCTCCAGAACTGTGGGAATCACCTCCTTATTTATAGCAAACTTCTTATCTGTTACCTTCCCTTTAATAATTGAGAGACTCCTAGACTTACTTGGTTTCACCTTCATTCTGGCCCATTGCAGATTACTATTTAACTTACCCAGCAACCTGTTGGTGCTTGGAATGGTTGTCGTCAAGGTTGTCATGTCGTCCATGAAAGCCCGAATCGGGGGGAGGCGTGGCCCTCCCTGCAACTTATCCCCGCCAACTACCCATTTTGAGGCCCTAATGATGACCTCCATTGCCATTGTAAAAGCAAGTGGGGAGATGGTACATCCGGCCATGATTCCTATCTCAAGTTGTTGCCAACCTGTGGTGTAATCAGCTGTAGTAAAACATAATTGAATATCCAGAAAGTATGCTTTTACTAGGCTTTTAATGCTACCTGGGATTCTGAAATAATCAAAGGCCTCCCACAACAGACTATGCGGCACAGACCCAAAAGCATTAGCCAAATCCAAGAACACAACGTGCAGGTCTCTCTTCTCACGCTTTGCTAATTGAATTTGGTGCCAAATCATGCTGGTATGCTCTACGCACCCGGAGAAGCCAGGAATTCCAGCTTTTTGCACCGTGGTATCAATTAGTTTATTCCTTTCAAGGTTATTTGTCAGTCTCCGTGCCACCACACTAAAGAAAACCTTCCCTTCAACATTCAGTAGACTAATTGGCCTAAATTGATTAATCTCCACTGCGTCCTTTTTTTTGGGAATAAATATTCCCCCAGCCCTCCGCCAAGCCTTGGGAATACTCTGCTTTTTCCAAACTATCTTCATTTATTGCCATAAAAATCTTAAAACATCTGGTGCACTCTTATACAACCGGTAGGGCACTCCATTAGGTCCCGGGGCTGAAGAGGCCCTTGCACGTTTTATTACTTCTTGCACCTCTTTCCACCTTGGTGGACTATCGTCGCATTGGCTACTTAATTCACCAATAGGTGGGATATCAGCAGGAAGTACCATCTCCCTGAACCTCTCCCTATCTTTGTGCACTCCCTCTAAATACTCCTCAAGCTTCTGCCTAGGTTCCAAAAGACTACCACTCTTCTGCATTACGAATAAAGACTTAACAAACTTAAATGGGTCTTTATAGAATGCTAGTCGGGCTCGTGATTTCTTCTTCCTATTTTTCCTAATATTTTCAGCTCTTCTTAGCACTACTAACCGCTCCCTCACATCTGCCTGTAGACAGTCAATACCTTCCTTCTCATCATCTGTAGCTTTTCTCCACTGCTTCTTAAGCTGCCTCCTCTCCTTGATAAGTTTATCTATCTCCTGCTGGCGCCTAGATTTAACTACCTCATGTTGCCGTTTTGTCCTTCTCTCAATAGTCCCAAATCTTTCCTTACCATAGCTATAAATAATGTCTCCCATTTTCTCTAATTTGCTTTCAGCCGTCCCCTTGAGCTGACCCAGGATACTGACCAAATCACTATTAGCATCTTCCCACATTCTACATTCTGCTGCGCCTGGCCATCTAACCCCAGGCCTATGACCATTAATCTTCTCCCTCCTTGGCTGACTGGCCTCTCTTTCTGCCTCAGTGCTAGAACTTTCCTCAACAACAGGGGTACTGATGTCCTGCGAACTGTGGGTTTCTTCCTGTCGCTGAACTTCAACCGACTGACTTGATGCACTTCTTAAGAAATAGCTATCAATGCGGGAACCCTGTGTTCCCTCTACCAAGCACTTCTTTTTCCCTTGATGAATTTTCAGGCCCTTTAGACTTGTAACCTTCTGCCAACCACACACACACATCTGCAGCTTTTTCTCAGTTTTCTCTGAACTAGTGGCTTCCACAAAGATGTTTTCCTTACTCGTAATCAAATTCGTTCCAGGGTCAGTAACCATGTCTATCACAAGTGAGTCATCTTCCGCCCCTGCTCTCGCTGACTCTAGGGGTATTTTTTCATTATGTCGTACTGTAGCTTAGTAGGGTGCAGACCATAGCTTAGTGAAGCCTGGGCTACTGCCACAATGAGCTGCTAACTCATATGATCAAATGTATCATGACGTGTTGTCACAAACACTTCAAAATCAAAACCAAAATCATGTAAGTAAAGACTATGTTAAGTGTTCATCTCATTGACGCCTGTATAAGGGGGTGGAGGATGTGATATTTTTGACCTGATAGTACATTTGCCTAAATAAAAGGCCTTAATTTGGAACTATTTTAGCTTTGATTCTCTTTTGACGCTTCAAGGTAGATCTTGCCTTTGTTCAGGGCGAGGTCAGGGATCTTGGGCTCAAAAAGTGTGTTTATGGTGTAGTGTTTATGGTGTAGTGTTTATGGTGTTGATGGTGTAGTGTTTATGGTGTTTATGGTGTAGTGTTTATGATGTAGTGTTTATGTGTAGTGTTTATGTGTAGTGTTTATGATGTTCATGGTGTTTATGATGTAGTGTTTATGGTGTTTATGGTGTAATGTTTATGATGTAGTGTTTATGGTGTTTATGGTGTAGTGTTTATGTGTAGTGTTTATGGTGTAGTGTTTATGGTGTTCATGGTGTTTATGATGTAGTGTTTATGGTGTAGTCTTTATGGTGTTTATGGTGTTTATGATGTAGTGTTTATGGTGTAGTGTTTATGTGTAGTGTTTATGGTGTTTATGGTGTAGTGTTTATGATGTAGTGTTTATGGTGTAGTGTTTATGTGTAGTGTTTATGGTGTTTATGGTGTAGTGTTTATGGTGTAGTGTTTATGTGTAGTGTTTATGGTGTTCATGGTGTTTATGATGTAGTGTTTATGGTGTAGTGTTTATGGTGTAGTGTTTATGGTGCTTTATGGTGTAGTGTTTATGGTGTTTTATGGTGTAGTGTTTATGGTGTAGTGTTTATGGTGTTTTATGGTGTAGTGTTTATGGTGTTCATGGTGTTTATGATGTAGTGTTTATGGTGTAGTGTTTATGGTGTTTATGATGTAGTGTTTATGGTGTAGTGTTTATGATGTAGTGTTTATGGTGTAGTGTTTATGGTGTAGTGTTTATGGTGTTTATGGTGTAGTGTTTATGGTGTTGTGTTCATGGTGTTTTATGGTGTAGTGTTTATGGTGTTTATAGTGTAGTGTTTATGATGTAGTGTTTATGGTGTTTTATGGCGTAGTGTTTATGGTGTTGTGTTCATGGTGTTTATGGTGTAGTGTTTATGGTGTTTATGGTGTAGTGTTTATGGTGTTGTGTTCATGGTGTTTTATGGTGTAGTGTTTATGGTGTTTATAGTGTAGTGTTTATGATGTAGTGTTTATGGTGTTTTATGGCGTAGTGTTTATGGTGTTGTGTTCATGGTGTTTATGGTGTAGTGTTTATGGTGTTCATGGTGTTTATGATGTAGTGTTTATGGTGTAGTGTTTATGGTGTTTTATGGTGTAGTGTTTATGGTGTTGTGTTCATGGTGTTCAAGGTAAGAGAGTGTGTGTATGTGTGTGGGTGTGTGTATGTATGTGTGTGTGTGTAAGAGAAAGTGTGAGGCCCACATACCACCCAGATGCATGTCCAGCACTGCAGTGGAGTTGGAGTCCTCCCAGTAATCTAAAATAAAGGTGCAGCGTCAGACTTCTCTGTCCATATTTATACTATATACTTATACTACTATATCTGCTGATGTGTCCAAACTTATACTATAGGTACAGCTCTGTGTGTTCCATCAGTGTGTGGGCATGATGTATGTGTCTTTACCGTATTTGTAGTTGTGTATGGTTGTGTGTGTGTGTGTGTGTGAGAGAGTACCTGCTTCCCCTCTCAGTGCTTTCTCCACAGCCACTCCCATCTCCTCCAGCTGCCTCTGCTTCACCTCCACCTGCTCCAGCTGACGTTGGATCATCTGAAACACACACAAAGACACACACACACACACACAACACATGCTCATAAACACACACAAGTATGAATAGACAGTCTAAATAATATGAAACTAGATGTACTGCAGAGCGGTACTAAATTCTTTGAACCAGATTTTTTTCCCAATTGGTTCGTTCCGAACAGAAACAGTATTTTAACGTTTCCGGTTTTCGGTTCAACCCTAAAATTGACGTTCCTGAACCGGTTAAAACAAACAAATAAAGTTCCCCAACCGTTTACAGTTTTTCTCAGTTGCTTTGGTGCTTTTCTCAGATCAGAATGAACATTCTCATAACTATTAGTTCAACCTCCACAACATTTAGTCATTTGAGCACATCATAGTACCAATTTCTCCTTCCTCTGAACAAATTGCAAATGCTTTTGAACATCTATCAGTTGCTTTGTCATATCAAAATGAACTATACTTATGGATGCTGAATATAGCCGTTCCCAATAAAATAGTCTTGAGTCTTGAGTCATTACATACAAAATTGGTGAACTAATCAAATTCTGTCACAATGCTGTAGAATTGCAAAGAGCATATACAGTAAAACTGTAAAACGTACATATTCAGTGTCTTGTACTCACTTACTCCCCTAACTACAGCAATTTGTAACTTCACTGTAGTTTTCAAATGGCTGTACAAGTACTGTATAGTGCTGTCTTGAGCATTATCAGGTAGTGTCACCGAGTTCTGACCTTTTTTTGCATGGAAAACACAGAGCATAAACTGTCGTAATGAAAACATGACAAAGCCATTTGACTATCTTGTTCATAAACAATGGTGTCAAGACTTCTCATTTTGATGACACTGGCAGTTTCATTGACATAAATACTTGCTTTTGAGTGAACAAGTGACATGCTTTTGCAGGTTATCCACTAGGTTTTGCAGTTTGCTAGCCTGGGTGTTCCCATGCTGCCTTGCGCGCGATTTGATTCACGCTGCTAAGGCAGCCTGGAGACCATGGAGCAAATTTTCGCATGAGATAGGGGACCGATCACAGAACAAGGGGGAAAGCAAGACGATGATGAGCTATGCACAAACGCATTTGATAGACATCCGTGGCACCCAATAAACGGATCTGGGCATTTTTTTTCAAATACAAGAAAATTAACGTTTGGTTCCCAGACCACGTCTCATTGAGAAGTGGTGGCGCTAGCCGATTCTGTGATCGGTCCCCTATCTCAGGCGAAAATAAACACACACAAGTATGAATAGACAGTCTAAATAATATGAAACTAGATGTACTGCAGAGCGGTACTAAATTCTTTGAACCAGAATTTTTTCCCAATTGGTTCGTTCCGAACAGAAACAGTATTTTAACGTTTCCGGTTTTCAGTTCAACCCTAAAATTGGTAGTCTACATAATTTTCCTTAAGTATCTATCCTGTCATCAAACATTAAAAAACTGTAAAAAAAAGTAACTAATTCTGACATGCCTACATTTTTTTAGGCTACATTTTGTAAGTGGCATAACTGTAATTCTGACATGCCTACATTTTTTTCAGTATTGTACATGAATTAAGACAAGGACCATTTTTGCCATATTGTTTCTCGGCAAACAACTGAACACCTCCATTATACTTCTTACAGCTCAATTGGTGCCAATGACATATAGGGCAGGCTACATAGTGCTCATTGAAAACTTAAATTGACCAAACCTGCCCTGCTGAAAAAAAAAACAGCCTGACCAGCTAAAGGTGGTTTGCTGGTTAACCAGCTTGTTTGACCACCCTATGATGGTTGACCTGCTAGACCAGCAAATCTCTTGCGAAAACATACCTTCAGCTGGTTTTCCCAGTTTATGATGGTAATTCAGCTGGTTTTGCTTGTTGTACCACCTCAAGCTGGTCATTTTAGCTGGTGTTGCTGGTCTACACTGCTGGTTTAACTGGCCATGCCAGCTTATGTTGGTCATTCTAGCAAACCAGCATGACCAGCTTGACAGGCTGGTCACCAGCATGACCATCTTGCACCAGCTGTATCCCACAAGACAGGCTGGTCACACCAGCATGACCAGCTTCCTCAGATGGTCACGCCAGCATATCCAGCTGGTGGCCCAACCAGCTACACCACCAAAGACCAGCAAGAGCTGGAAGAAAACCAGCAAAGACCAGCTACCAGCATAAGCTGATTTCTAGCTGTTTTTTTCAGCAGGGTGGTCAGGGCCCAATCAGTGCATTTGTTTCTCTTATGTCATCAAACAATATAAAACCACAAAGCATTACAGAAGCATCACTGTAGTTCCTACATCCATCAAAAAGCCTGTGCAACTCATAGCTAAATCTGTGCAAATAACTGAAATATGGTAGGCTACATAGCTATCATTGTGAACAACATCAATTGGACAAACCTGGTCAGGGCCCAATCAGTGCATTTTTGTCTCTTTATGTCATCAGACAATACACAACCACAATGGTGTGTACATAGCTGCCTTTGTGAATATTAAACTTATAAACAAATGCCCAAAACCTTGTCAGGGCCCAGAGGGAAATGAAAAAAGATTCTGCCTGTACAGCTGGCGGCAAGCTTCTCTATTACATTTCTCCCGATCGGAAGTGAACCTCACCAAGTCATATTGCACAGAAATATAACGAAATATAAAGAAAAAATAACGGTATTAACCAGTTACCAAGGTTACCATTATTTAAGATAAACGGTTCTGTACCAGAACATACAAAATCTTAACGTTTCTGGTTTCGTTTCTGTTCCTAGCAAAACATCAAAAGTTTCTGGTTTTCGTTTTTTCTAATATAGGGTCCAAAGACTGCACACACACACACACACACACTACACACACGCACACACACACACACACACACACCTGTGCGCGGTGCAGCCTCTTGAGCTCCTGTTGTTTGGCGTGTCGTTGGGCCTCCTTCTGGATCCTGCGCGTGTGCTTGGGGTCACTGCTGTCGGCCAGCGATGGCGTGTCGGACAGCGGCTGCCTCTGCTGCTGCAGCTCCTGCAGGATGTCTGTGGACACGCTCAGACTGGACGGATCGGGCGGCACCACCCACACCCCCACCACCTCCGTGGAGCAGGAGGAGTCCGGCGGGGTTTGGGGGCCCGCGGGTCGCCGGGGTCGAGCGCTGCGTCTCTGTTGGACAGGAGGGGAGAGCATGAGGGGACTGGACCAATAGGAGCGCAGGGTGGAGAAGGGCTCGGCCAATAGAAATGCGAGGATGCGGTGATACCTTAATGGCGTATGCGCGCTTGAATGCCAGTGCGTGTGGAATGTAAAAAGACTTGAGGAGAAAAACAATTAACACATTAACAATAAACAATAAACAAATCTTAAAAACACAGGTGGGAGTCCAATACACTTCACAGCTACATCAAAGTCCATCTACTGCAACATCAGCAAAGTTCTGGACTAAATAGCTGTCTATTGATCAGAGACTACTGACTATAGACTATATACAAGCATAGATTAATGACTTGATTAATGACTCGTTATGTTAAAGTCATGATGAACCTCATTTACTTACCACTTCAAACCCTCAGTGCCATGCTCAGTACACACTCATTTCAATGCCATGGTCATTATACAGTAACCTACTGGTCATTATTATTCAATGCAATAACCTCTAACCACCATGAGACAACATATAACAACACAACGGGCCCTAAAGTGCAACGTCTAACTAAAGCTAATTCAATAACTAGGCAAAATCAATCAGCTAATTTGACATCATGAGCACGACCTTCTCCACAAACATTGATGAGTCAGATCAAAACTTCCACATGTCACATGATCAAAACTTCCACATGTCACATGATCAAAACTTCCACACGTCACATGATCAAAACTTCCACGTCACATGACCGCATGTCATATGATCAAAACTTCCACATGACCACATGCCCGCTATAGTTCATGCCCAAGAACTCTGCTTGTTGATAGACCTCACATTTCGCCCACCAAACAAAACAGGGCCCACACACACACACACACACATATATATATATATATATATACACACACACACATATATATACACACACACACATATATATATACACACACACACATATATACACACACCTCACACACACACACACCAGGCCCATTGACTGCAGACGGTACTGAGTGCCGAACCAAACAAACCAGGGCCCACACACACACCACACCACACACACACCACACACACACACCACACCACACACACCACACCACACACACCATGGCCTATTGACTGCAGACGGTACTGAGTGCCAAACCAGGGCCCATTGACTCTGAATTGAACCTCTGCAGACTAGGTCTTGTGAGGCTCCACACAAGCTATGAGGCTACTCTAACCAATGATCTGCCACTATGAGGCTACTCTAACCAATGATCTGCCACTGCCACAGGTCATCTACAGACAGTTACCACTGCAACAGGCCATCCACAGCAACAGGCCATCTACAGACAGTTCCACTGTAACAGGTCATCTACAGACAGTTCCACTGCACTGCAACTACAAGACTATCAAAGCCACTAATTACAACTGAATGGCAAACATAAAACATTAAATCAAATGACTAAGAACATTGTTTGTGTCTGTGTGTGTGAGTGTATGTGTGCGGGTGTGCGTGTGTGTTTGTGTGTGTGTGTGTGTGTGTGTGTGTGTTGATTTTCTGTGTGTGTGTGTTGATTTTTCTATGTGTGTGTGTGTTAATTTTCTGTGTGTGTGTGTGTGTTAATTTTCTGTGTGTGTGTGTGTGTGTGTGTGTTGATTTTCTGTGTGTGTGTGTGTGTGTGTTACTTTTCTGTGTGTGTGTGTGTGTGTGTGTGTTACTTTTCTGTGTGTGTGTGTGTGTGTTAATTTTCTGTGTGTGTGTGTGTGTGTGTTACTTTTCTGTGTGTGTGTGTGTGTGTTACTTTTCTGTGTGTGTGTGTGTGTGTGTGTGTTACTTTTCTGTGTGTGTGTGTGTGTGTTAATTTTCTGTGTGTGTGTGTGTGTGTGTGTACCTCATCTCCATTCTGCTCATCCTCCCCTTCCTCTTCCTCCTTTATTATGTCTTTCTGGATGTCGGATGGTTCAAAACTGAGCTACACACACACGCACGCACACATACACACACACACACATATGTACACACACACACACACACACACACAACGTTAACAGAGCAGAAGAAATCTCATGAGAAAATTAGGAGAAAATATTAACACACATTGCAATCTGTGTGTGTGTGTGTAACAGAGGCGAACTGAGCTAGCATGCTAGTTGCCCGTGTAAATCCTCACAGCCCTAACCTTAAGAACGCTTCTAACCGCTGAGTTGGGAGCCTGGGCTTTTAGCTCAGTGGTTAGAGCGTTCCACTCCCATGCCGGTGTGTGTGGAGGTGGCGGGTTCGAGGGCCGGTGTGTGTGGAGGTGGCGGGTTAGAGGGCCGGTGTGTGTGGAGGTGGCGGGTTCGAGGGCCGGTGTGTGTGGAGGTGGCGGGTTTGAGGGCCGGTGTGTGTGGAGGTGGCGGGTGTGTGTGGAGGTGGCGGGTTCGAGGGCCGGTGTGTGTGGAGGTGGCGGGTTCGAGGGCCGGTGTGTGTGGAGGTGGCGGGTGTGTGTGGAGGTGGCGGGTTCGAGGGCCGGTGTGTGTGGAGGTGGCGGGTGTGTGTGGAGGTGGCGGGTTCGAGGGCCGGTGTGTGTGGAGGTGGCAGGTGTGTGTGGAGGTGGCGGGTTCGAGGGCCGGTGTGTGTGGAGGTGGCGGGTGTGTGTGTGGAGGTGGCGGGTTCGAGGGCCGGTGTGTGTGGAGGTGGCGGGTGTGTGTGTGGAGGTGGCGGGTTCGAGGGCCGGTGTGTGTGGAGGTGGCGGGTTCGAGGGCCGTGAGCGGCGGACGAATTACGACCTCTGTTACACGTGCACCCGTGACCCGGATCGGGAGTGAGGTTTAGGGGGGTGAGTGTAACGGATGCCAGCTAGCTTAGCTGTGCTTGTGGAACACTCCCCGACGCCTCAAGAGTGCTGCTGGCATGCGTGCCAGTAGCCTGGGTTATTGGCTCAACTGTCAGCACTCGCCTCCCGATCTGAGGTGTTGCTGTTCGTGGGTTCAAGTCCGGGCGTGTGCAGGGCTCAAACACAACGCAGGTTACGTGTGTGTGTGTTAGTGTTAATTTTGTCACCTATTCTTAATTTAGTCTTTGTCTTGTGACGTAATGTCCTTTTTAGTCTTTTAGTCTAGTCATATTTAGTCATTCAAATATCATTTTTGTTAGTCAAGTTTTAGTCGACTAAAAGTCTCGTCATTTTAGTCTAGTTTTAGTCAAAAGAAAACTAAAGGTATCTTAGTCTTAGTCAGTTTTAGTTAAAACATTTTAGCCTTTTTTTATAACAAATTATTTGTTATTACTATTTCAGTCAAATAGTGTTTCACACATCTCAATTTTCCACATCTGTTTCACACATCTCAATTTTTCAATATTGTGTGTCCACAGGGCTAATCGTCTGTTATAATTACTCATTCTGATTTTTTGTCAGTCAGTATGTGGTACGAGCTGTACAGTTATAGCTTGGCTGGGATTTGACCATAGACAGTAAAAGATTTGACTGGACAACTGTCATGATCTTCGTAGACCAGTGTTTCTCAAAGTGTGGTCAGGGGACCACTGGTCCGCAAGCTTTCCCGAATGGTCCGCGACGTGGTAAAATATAATATAGATGAGTTGTTTGCAATATTGAACCAACTTGTATGTAAATCCAAACAGTTCTGCAACACTGTCGATGTAAGATATGCCAGTTTAAATCATACGAGTCCTATGACTAGGGCTGCAACAACACGTTGACGTAATCGATGACGTCGACGCAAAAAATACATTGACGCAAAATATGCGCGTCGATTTATCAAGCGTGCAGCCAAATATTTTTAATTTGACACTTTCAGTGTTTCCCATACGTTGACTAATCTGTGGCGCCACGAAATCAAAACTGCTGCATTAAAGTTAACTCTGCTAAGGTCCTATCACAACATAGTACATTAAGGAGACTAAACTAAGTTAAGTTATGCAATCAAGCAGTATCTCAAAGCTAACGTTAGAATACTGTTTGGATGTCGAGTTTAGCATGCTTACTTACAGCTGCTTGTCAATTTCGTTACTCATGCAGGGCTCATTTTATTGACTCTGACATTTTTATTGACTCTGACACTGAATGTTTGCAAAATCCCGATGTAAATGGAAAAGTGGGTAACACTTTACTTGACGGGTGAGTTCATAACACATTCATAGCAGCTGTCATAAACTGCACATAAAGCATTCATGACTGTTTCATGAGACATGACTCAACATTCATACCAAACCAGAACGACAAGAACTTGTCAAAATAAAAGTCCAAAGTCGCAAAGCAGTATTGCCGTTTTTGGTCCAAACCTCTTGATCACGTCACATCTGAGTCAATGGGCTACTCCAGTGCCAAAAAGACAGAACATGGTCAAGCAAATAATTTTTGTTTCATAAAAATGTATTTGTTCATTGATGTAACCTTTGCAGATGATTTCTCATCTTTTGCTACTGGGAATGTCCAACCGTTCCAGGTTAGAGACCGTTCGTTATTTATAAACGGGGTCACCGGAGGGATTTTGAGTGCTTCAATCAAAAGTTGCATGACCCTCCCCTGCAAGAAAATTTTCAACGACCCTCCAGCAGTCTGTTCAAAAAAGACATGACCCTCCCCGGCCAATCGTCGATACCTAGCGCAATGGAGCGCTATGAAAACACATCGACTTAAGCTAGTTCTAAACTCACCCTCTGCTTTCTGATCTTACACATCACACTTCACCAAGATGGTGGCCATTTCTGTAGATTTACTCACTAACATTGTTGTGGAAACACAATAAGCATGGAAACTAAATGCACACTTCCTGCAACTGCATTAGCCTACTTGAAATAATTTACTCCTCTAGTAAGTATTCACATGAAATAAAACAATAAAACATTGAGACCATTCAACAAAGCACACTGGGTAATAACAAATTCAACACATGAACTTGTTGCTATGGACTCGTCTCTAGGCTTCCTCAGTCATTGTAAAGCTGCCGAAGCTGAACATTATCCAAAACTCAATTTCTCAGACGAGCGTCAATTTGGGAGCTTGCTTCACCTTCCTTCTCAAATGACTTGAAAAGACCGTTTGCACAATTTCACAAATAATCACGGGGACCGAAAAATACCTAACAAGCCAACTTTTTCCGGGTTTAGGCCTATCATTTTAACTTTTCCCCGCTGTCTTGCCGTTTTAATATTTTCCCGTAGAATATCCCATATTACTGTAATACTCTAATAACATTAGTCCTGCATTCTGGCCTGTCTCTGTGTTGTCCTGTTGTTACCCCTTGCCCTTCCAGAGAAACAGATGTATTCAAATCATCGTTTTGCTTGCTTGAATGCGAACTCAGAGTGATGTTAACCTACAGTAGGCCTATTTAAGTTAACGACGTGGTTGTTGTGAGAGCACGATTCATTGGCGCTTGCAGTGTTCGGCCGTAGGCTATGTCTACGTGCGCACCTGCCATGGCGCATAACTTACCAACTCTAGCCTACACTGTAGACCATAAACTGGCTATTTATATGACCAATGTATTTGTATTCTGTACTCTGCTTTATGAAGCAGAATTACGCACTGCTACTTGGAACGCAACACATTTTACGCACTGCTAATTGGAACGTAACACTTGTTGCTTACCAATAAATAGGGCCTAGGCCTACTATATATTTTTTTGCAAACAACAAAAACAGAAAGGATGGAGACAGCAAAGCTAGAGATGGGCAGGAACAAGGTCAATTGGTAGAAATGCTTGTCAAAACGTTAGGAGCTGGATGTGTGGATGAATGAAGCACAAGTATGCTTTATAAACATGCACACTGTTTAAAGTTAGGCTATGGCTACACGGTAAACTACAAGTAAACCAAAGTTAGCTTTTTTAGGGCTGGATAAAGTTGACCAAATGGATATAGGCTGTTAGGCGTGAATAAAGTAGGCTACTTTGTTGTTCCAACCCTTCCAACGTTAATGGGGACGGATCGCATTTCCCGTATTTTGCGTGAGAAACCCGGGATATCTCCCTTATTTTCATTGTTCAATATTGACAGAGCTATGGAACGAAAGAGAACGTTATATGGCGACAGAAATCAACTATCAAACAAGCCACTTTGATTTTTTGCTGTTTTCATTAATACAAAAGATGGGTGACCCCCCCTCCTAGACAAAAAAAGTTAGGTGACCCTCCCCTCAACAAAGAATAAAAAGACATGACCCTCCCCTATTTTCCTCCGGTGACCCCGTTTATAAATAACGAACGGTCCCTTACACAAATAAAGCTGAATGTAGGCTAGTTTACCTCCCAGTGTT